>NW_027271870.1:872500-955000 GCF_040938485.1 Diadema antillarum | reverse complement strand
CTCGCCTTTATTGGATAAGCAGTTTTCAGCAGCCCTTTTTGCTACACTTGGAATCGAATTCATACATGCACCATAAAACTCTTATATGCCGCCCCTTCGAATGTTCGGGAGAAACATCTTGCCCAACCCGTTTTGTTTGCTTGGTGAAAACGGGGAATCTTTTTCAATTTCATTCATATTTGGATATTTGTCACGTAAACATGCAACAAAATAAACAAAAAGTACAACTGATTGTTCTTAGTGAGAATAAAAAAAAGAAACACAATCGATAGAGGAAATGGAGGAATTTTCAAAAGTGTTATTAAGGGGTGTGATTGCGAAGTCCAACATAGGTTCTTGCATAATTGTGAGAGGAGAACTTTGTGAAAGAAATCAAACTATGAATAATAAGAGCACTAGCTAAAATATTCAAATCTACTGTACGTGCTATACTCTTTATTTAGAGGCGCCATATAGGTGTTACTAGCGAACAGAACTAGCATACATGGCATAGTAAGAGAAGAACGCCGCCATATCGCACGTTCGCTCTTATCTATCAGGGCGCAATATTATGTTGACAGTGGCGTGAGATTATACTTTCACTATCACGCCAGAAGAATTGAGAGCATTTGCAATTTCCACTTCTGAAAACTCACGTTCAGTGTCTTCAACCAGGTATATCTGAACCCCCCCCCCCCACCTCATCTTATGTAATGTAAACTTCGTGAACCTGATGTTGTCGGTGTGTCATGAAACTATAGAGCCGTGTGCAAAGTGATAATTTTCCCATTTGTTCAAGTAGACATAGCATGCTTTTGTGGAAGATGGATAAATGTCATATTAAGACGCACAACATGCTCCTTTGAAAACACTCACACACACGTACGCCTACGCACACACACAAAAACAGGGAGAGAGAGAGAGAGAGATGACAACATATAAAAAGGAACATATGGGACACATAATAACATACATGATAATATTTTACGGGGAAATAATCACTGCCGTTATTTTTTGACGTATAATCATTATATTTTTTCTATACATCTTATGTCACACAGAGCCTGAACATTTTTAGGCGCAGATGTGATCTCGTGGGTATCAAAAAATGTTGATATTATCGGCGGAGAGTCTCAGTACTGGCGCCAGATTAGTAGGTATGATAGCTTGGTGGAGGAAATTTGATTGGGGTAACTTTCGGAAATTTCGATGCGCTGAATCTAAATGCTTCCCTTTTCGAATCGTGACCGAGGTTTAAAATCATCGCAACATGAAATCGTACCGCTAAATAACAAACAAAGCGAAAACCTCGAGGGAGATTAAAGAAAAGAGCAGATAAAGCTGATTTTAATGAGATGAAGGTGACCGTGGTCAATCAGCGGGATTTCCACGGAACATTGTTCCAAGATGGCGACCTAAATTAACAGTGTGGGAGAGAACAGAAATCATGTTTGCGGTTTGGCATTTCGGAGTTTATCTCTGCGGCGGGGGACACGGTTGGTTTCGATTTTTTTCCATTTAAAACAGCGCAGAGTTATTGCGGGAAAATATTTTCTTGATTAAATAAACCCCTGTAATCGTTTTTCTTCATTTTGTCTTGCTTCATAACTTGATTATTCCTTTATCATTGATTCTAATATTCAGGGAACGTATGCCATATACACGCACACTCTTTTAATGAAGTCACGGTGTCGAGATTAAACTATGACGTTTAATGTATGTGGACAGGGGATTCATCACCCAGCGAAGAGTGAGCGAACTTTACATCAATGACTTTCTCTCTACATCTGCGATGATGCACTGCCTGATTCTACACTTGCCCTGATTAGGCCCAATAATTGGACTTTTATATGACTCAATATTATGTATGATCATGTCATGGGTGGAAGGTTGAACTAAACGTGAGGCCATGCATGTGATTAATAAATGAAGCGAAATTACGGAACAAAATATTAGTTCCTCAACTCCATTAATCAGACTAGTTGTAAATACCATTCTCTCGGATTTAAGGAAATGAAGAAAAACAAACACATTATACGCGGGGGGGGGGGTGTTAAAATGTGTATGCTTTTAGATACAAATTACGATTTTATTTGTTTCTTGTATGTTTTTGGGTGTTGTTTCAGGGTATTTTTACAAACGTTTTCATACCATATCGTCTATCCTCTTCATTTTTCAATTCTTTCTTTGTTTCCTTTTATCGACCTATTTAAACACTTGAAATAAATCATTGATATATACTATCAAATGATATACAACAAGGAAATGCTTACATGAACAAATCGATGACATATGAAATTATAACTGATTTGCTAACCTATTGTTATTGATTGATTTATTGATCGATGATTCATTTCATAAAATGTACTTCACAACTATTCAAGTGATAAACGGAATTAATCAAATACTCAGTCAATCGCATTCTTTTTTTAAAATCCACCAATGTTTCATTAACATTTAATCAACATGTTGATATTGATAACTTATCAATTTCAACAACGCTTCATGGACAGAATTCAAATTCATGTGTTTATGTTTTCATAATATGTAAATGCTATACAAACTATTATTTGATCGAACTTTCGATGGAATTGGAAATAGGAGTTTAGACAATTAGGACATAAATCTGGTAGCCAGTATCTCGAGGAACTTGCCGTGCAGGGAAGAAAGGAAAATATTAAAAAGGTGAGATGCAAGTTAGCTTGTGTTTTCACTGAGAGAAAGAATATAGGACATAGAAAGATCTACACGGTCAAATCTTCAATCTAACGGGTCATATCAAAAGCTTGTTGCCACCACAAAACTTCGAAAAGGGTCCCATCCCTTCGTCTAGACAGGAAGAGCGTGACCCCGAGGGCTGGGGTGGAAGGGGAGGGGGCTCTCCATGCCCCCCTTTTCTTCCCGTTCATTCCTTTAGAGGTAACAAACCTGTTATTTTTGGCATCTGCGGCGGTATTCGTTTCCGAGGTCACGACACGACACCACACACAATACACACATCGCACACAAAATTAAAATGCTCAAGCATCTCCAGCAAAAAAAAAAAAATTATGCAAACCATATATCCATGAAGCCATATTAACCAGCAGAAGGAATTGAACCTTGAATTCTCCTAGAATGTCATGAAGCAGTGACAAGGGTTGTGTGTATGTGTAACTTCACGAGGAATGTCGTGACCTCACAACCTAGAAAGTGTTCTGTGTGATTAATCAACAAATGACCATCGTGCCAAAGACTGTCCTTCATTTAATCATTAAGAGGATACATCAAACGGAGTAGAGTTTTGTATTCATAGATTTGATATCATATGATTTCGGTGTACAAAGACATAATGTCTGAAGTGAAGACCAAATTGTTAGGCTATGATATCATTATTTCGCTGGCATGCATACAGCCTGTATAATATGATTCGTTTCAGTGCCAAAGTGAATTGAAAAGAATGCATTAAAACAAATTTTTAAGTTTGTTTTTTCGTTTTTCGTGTTGAAAATGACTTGAATATGAACCGATTTTGGGCGACTTTCTCAAAATCTGGATTTAAGATTTCAAATCTAAGATTAGGCATAAAAATTTTGGTAAATGAATGTGGTCGACAACCTTTTATGTACATTTACATATACTACTAATTTATGTCTTAAGTCTTCACGCTTATATGCAAGTCATTTTTATGTAAACTCCAGTACATACCGCAATGATACAATACAAAAACACGATTCCCGTATCGACACAACAAACCGATTAAACTAGATATTAAAATTAACATGCAAATACACAAAAGCATATTTACACCCACGAGAAAACGAATGAAAAGCATGAAACATAAAGATAGTGCTATATAGAGACTACACGCGTTCAGTTTTAATCCAAGTGTCATTTCACAATCATCGTTACCCAACAGCTAGCCCAAAAACAAATCACTTAAAAATCTTCATTAGATATTAATATTGCCGATGTCCGAAGTCACCAGATTCACCGCACAAGGACTCAGTATGATTATAGCCGCCCGGATTGCTGGGGCAAGTAGGTCGACTGTAATATGATCACATCTATAGGAATCTTTCAATTTCGTTATCGAATTCCATAAACGGCCCACGCATTTTCAAATGCTTTCATAGTCACGCGTCCCCCTTTAATATCCTTCGTCCTACGTAAGTTGCGTTCGCTGAATAGCCCTCCTATCTTTTCCCGCTATCTGTCTGTTGTTATTTTCCTAGCTACGAGAATTTGCTGGATAATTCCAATAAAACAAAAAAGAAAATGAGAGGGGGCGGTGAGCCTTGTCTGTTTTTATCTTGAAGGTCAGTAGCCTGTGTACAATCATCTCTTCCCGCCGTTCCTGTTGGTCGACTAAAAATAATCAGAGAGTTGCGACGTTGCGGATGCACACTATATTTTTGAATTACATGTATAGTCCGTCGGGCTATAGCCGTCGCAGTCGGTGTATAGTCTATTCTAGTCCGTGCCAGTGATAACTTTCTGGAGAATCGTGTAGAATATAGATGTTCCTATTCATCGAGAAATATCTCGAAAAATTATGTGTGGGGGTGGGGGTATACCTTCAGTCATATATAGTATTCACAACCAGTTTCGATTAAAAAAAAAAACGCTTAGCATGCAAGATCCTTGAAGTAACGGGACTTTAAAGAGGAAGAGGTGAGTGTTGCTGAGTTGGACGAATGCCCATGCACTCCAAATTTATTAGATGAGCCACATGATGAGGGCATGGGGTACGAAGAAAAAAAATAAGTAAAGATATCAGAATATCATAACTTGGGTCTTCGTATAGCATGATTTATAGATGAGAGCTTGTACTAGAAACCACGTGATTTATCGAACTATAGGGATCTAGTAAATTAGATCTATGATAAAACGCAGGACGTTATAAACATTATTGCGACATCATACGACTACACATTTGCCATTATGGTGAAATTAGATTTTGGCCGACAGTCATTTACCTTATTTTCGTGTCCTCTTGCCGTAAACATGTGATCACGAATACATTTTGTGTACAGTAGCGCTCTTCTTGAGTTTATGTATCGTGATAGAAAAAAAAAACAACCCCAAGATAATTTCCGTTTAAAGCGCGAGGTATTTCGCGGCATGGTTACCATGGTAACACATCGTTGAATTTCGAGTGACATCGCAGCGACTAGTTCTCAGAATTTTCTGCTCGCAATTTACGGCAGGGCGGCATGTAGAGCCTACGTCCTTTTTTTTTTTTTTTAGTCATCATCTCTAGTTCACCAGTTAAACAATAGAGCGATCAAGACACTGCTAAACTTGTAAAAAAAAAGAAGAAAAAAGTGCACAGTCACGACAGTGACATCATCAAGACACATGTGACTACTCATCTATCACAGTTTCTCCCAAAGATCTAAATTTATTAGTCAGAGTAATAGAGAACCATTTTGAACTTTGACATGCTTGCATTATTATATAGGCGCCAGTACCGCTCGATATTGACATACTAGTAGATTCTTTTTTTTGTAGGCTAAAAAAGTACATTTCATAACTTATCGCACACTCTTGTACACCCTGCAGTTCTCATTATAAAGCCTATTGCAACATGTCACATTGTGTATAACGGGAATCTGTGTGGCCAGCACATACCAGGACATACAAATTGATCGCGAACTTGGTGGTACACTATTTAAAGACAGAACTTTACATAATCATGGAATCATGATTTAATGGTAAGCATCGCAAGTATCATTTTCGTTTCATTATCAGTTTTAATCGTCTGAATGTTTAAAATACAATCGATTTTAAGCAATTATCATTAAAATCTTAATAAGTACAATTCGAGTCTCCAGTCGTTTCAATGGTTGAATGGCTCTGATCTCTTTTGTCGCAGGGTGTATCTTTATCGTTTTGTTTACGGTAGTTTTAATATGATAGGTTTACCAAGCGGAAATAAAGTCCATCCAAGCTAAGCATTCTAATCAGACCTGGGGTATGATAATGATAAGAAGCGTTATTTTACGACACATGCAGGGTCTCTTGTTGATGTTATCGAAATTCTTATTCACTTTCATATCTGCTTTGATGAAGAGTGAGCACGATATATCTCTTTAAAGTCGGATTTTCCCTATCTCTCACATGAAAATATCTCTGTCTTTTCTCTAGATCAGAAATTGTCGTTTTCTCAGACAAGGAAATAATACGACGGTATTTTCTGCGTCAGACAAGGCATACAATGATTATTTTCTTCTTGAAACCCTGTGACAATCTTGCATCGCTCATCTCCACCCTTCTATACATAAACCCCTGCGAATTTCCGTACAAACTGTCTGGCGGTCAACGTCTGTTTGAACTAAATTAAAATGGCTGCGTTTTCTCTTGTGATTTCTTTTCGGTTCTTCTTCTTCTTCATCACCCCCCCCCCCTCTCTCTCTCTCTCTCCCTCTCCCTCTCTTTCTCTTTCTCTTTTTCTCTCTCCTTTCGGAGATAGTCCGTTGGGAGCCGAGGTAAACCTCAATTTAGAGGACACAGGTAGGTTAGTAGGAAGCGGGAAATTACCAACCAAACAGTGTAATCCAACTTGCTGAAAGTACGCTTGTGGTCCAGTATATGTGCTATGTGGCTATCATATTATAGATCAGTTCAGTTAGGTGGGAACCTCCTAGTATGTTTGTGCGCAGAGTGAGGATATTCAAGTTTGGAAAGAAAGAAAAAAATAAGGCGTGGTCATCCGATAATTACGTCTCTGTCACTGCATAGAGGAAAGTTTATTGTTGTTGTTATTGTTTTTTAAACTGAGAGAAATATGGAGGGGGGGGGGGGTAGACAGGAGTAGTTATTGATGTTGTTTCTGTCTTGACTTGTGAGTGCCACAATACTTTTAAGATGATCTATAGATCTAACAAGGAAATTGACATGTTCGATGCATAACTTTATAGTATGTACTACTGCATTCAATAAACGAAAGACGACCAACAATGATTCGTGTAGCACACCGGATGGTTCCTCGTCTATATTCTCCTATGACAGGGCCTTTTGAAAATAGTAGTTAGTTGAATCTGCAGAAGCATTTGATTCTTTAGTAAGTGCTCTAACTTATATTTGTTGTAGATATGAATGCTGTAGCATTTCACATTTGTCTCCATTGGTAGCCAACGAATGTTACAGAGTATATCGACAGAAATAATATATAGAATCCTGGACGTAAAAGCTTGGCTAGCGTTCTCGCCAGCAGATGGAACTCACACAGAGGTTTAACTTAGCAAACGCAGATGAGGTGGACGACTTGTTCAAGAAATGCATTGCCAGAAGAAAAAAATGACCCTTTAACTTAACTTACAAATCTTTTATCTACATGCGAATATAAGATATTTATGCAGCGTTTACGGGGGCGAGTTTGTTGCGAAACCTTTGTGGAAAGGTTCAAAAGTTCATTCAGGGCGCCTAACTGAAGTGTTTTTGAAGGTAAAGGTCGGGTGCTACCCAGCGCGGCGTGGGTCTTATACAGGCGATTAAGATTAAGACAATAAAGTCGGCATTGTCATAGCCAATTACCGGTAAGGAAATAGGGCTAACGAAGTCGTAAATGACAACAATTTAAAGTGCTTCCTTGGAGGCCCCTGGAACGGTGATGTAAAAACATGCCATGTTTGGGCTTGTGTGTGTGTGTGTGTGTGTGTGTGTGTGACGGTGTGTGTGTTAATTATTCTTGTTTATATTTGTTGTTTAAGGTGTTTTTCCAAATCTTCGGTCACTAACATTCTAATTGATGTATATGTTGGGCAAATATATCAGTTATGACATTTTGTTCGGAATCATCCATAATGAATGTAGTCAATCAAAATAATCTCGAAACCAAACATAGTGCTTCATGAAGAAACAAAGTCAAAATAGCCCTGAAAAAATGAGCCTTCACCTCGGCATGAATGACAGGGGGAGATTAATGAATTTAAACGAGCATTTTTTATGAACACAGTCACTTGCAAAGTAGTTTTATAGGAAGTATAAACACTGTCATAAGCTGTAAAGCTCATTGAAAGAGTAAATGAAATGTTAATTCGGAGAAGTACTCATTTTGTTTTATCACTATACATTTCGTGGTTCCGATTGACAAATACGAACATACAGTGTTGTTGTCATCGTTGTTGTTATTTTGCAATCTTATAAAAAAAAAGATACGGC
Organism: Diadema antillarum; assembly: GCF_040938485.1. NCBI lineage: Eukaryota > Metazoa > Echinodermata > Echinoidea > Diadematoida > Diadematidae > Diadema > Diadema antillarum. Next base: position 946,876 of record NW_027271870.1, on the reverse strand, counting down.
CGCGTTTCAGGGCAGTGGTTTGATTAATCTGTAAACATCAAGATATGAGACCAATTAAAAAAAATGACACCCGCGCAGAATCGTAAGCAACTCACATCATCACCGAACTGCTCTCTGCAGACCCCCTGGCTGACACAAATTGATGATATCATAAGACGTTAATATGGTATCATCGTGAGAGAAAAAAGAAACATGTTAGACGAGGTCTGTGAGAACTTTAGGACTTGGAAACCCAAAGGATCGGACAGCTGTAAGTAATGTAAAGTTGTTATCCAAGAGACAAATACTTTATAAGTATATGTTGTTTCTCATTTTAGTCGTGCCGACAAAAAGCAAAATACTAGAGAATCGGAAAATGTGACTCGCGTTTCGTTACTGCACCAAGTAAGCGCGACAGTCCAAAGTGGACCTCCAATAAGAATGTATTGCTTCTGTCCTTTTTCTCTTTATATTCCTCGACATTTTTATTTTTTTTATTATTTATTTATTTATCTATTTTTTTTTATTTTTTTTTTATTTTTATTTTTTTTTGGGGGGGTCACCTTCTAGGCCCTATATTCACTTTCTCTCCCCCTCCTCTCGCACCCCGTCATCTCGTCACCCTTTCTTGGCTCCCGGTCTGCTACGTTAAAACTCACTTATCCTACTTCATACACACGCAAAGAGGACAGCTTCAAAGCCCACTAGCCATAGTTCTCTCTACAAAATGCCCTTTGAGTCCTAGCGAAGCAGTCAGTGATTCAACCCAACCTTGACGGGGTAGGCTGGGGCAGCAAGACTCAATTTCGTCACGCCCGTGATTCATCTCCCTCGGAGGGCGCAATTACACCATTTCATTTTCTCCAGCGTCTCGAGCAAAACTCCCCACAGGCGCAGTCTCATCTTCTATAAAACAGATATCACACGGTGGAAAGAAGACACTAGTTTCCTGTTTACGCACGGCTGGAACATCGCATGGGATATGGTTATCTTGTACGCGGTCAGGTCTTCGCGAGATATCTCAGACAAGCTATCAATAGGATGCATGCATGCTGCGCACTTGCCAATACTCACGAACGATGTTTCTTCATGTATTCTTGCCTTTTGAAAGCATGTTTCAATAACCCATTAGTCAAACCGTAAATCATGAAATGTAATATCAATTTGGAAATATGACATCTTGGTCTTTAGGGAGAAAAATCCCATCTTCAGACCTTGACTCTTTCAGCCCTACTTTTTCCTTGGAGTGATTCATACCCATTCGCCCCACCCGTTTTGATTTGACTTTGCGGGCAGGGTGACAAAGGTTTGAAAGAGTCAACGTCATGTACCTGAACTTGCTGAACGTGCTTTACCCTTGTCGTGTCGTAGAATATGGTAATCGTGGGCATTGTTCATTGTGACTCAAACGAAGACCCATAACGACAGCTACCCCCCTAGTTCAGGGTCTGCATCTCTCCCTATCGTCAAGCTTGTCATCACTGCTGACAAAAATACATCGTTGACAGAAGTAGCATAACCCTCCAATTAACTCAATTCTAGATTCCAGACGTGCATAGTGTCACTGAGTAAAATTGTCCGACTTCTGTAGGTATTAGTCACCGTATATTGAAATACGTAGTCGCACAAAGCTCTGCAGATCTGTTTCATGTTGATTGCATTTTTGCTTAGATTTTGTCATTATTGATTTTGTTCTCAGTTGATCTGTTTCGCTTGCTGAAATGATAATCACGAAGCCATTGTAGCTTATGAACCATATCTCATTTTTTGTATACCACCGACTCCCGTTATAACGACGTCCTCGGGACTAGCAGTTATCTTTTGCTGTATCGAAATTTTGTTAGAGCCCAATTACTAATAGAATAGGGACAACATAAAGATAATATATCACAGATTATTATTTGGGGCTTGAGTTTTTACTTGAAAACGAGAAACGAATTGAAACAAGAGTTTCGTTATAACCGTGTTTGTCATAACGGGAGTGCGCTGTATTAGAGCTGAACAATAGTCTCACCTCATATTCCAAGCAGTCCTTTTCAAAGAGAAAGGAGGAGAAGGAGGAGGAGGGGGGGGGGGGGGGGAGGAGGAGGAGGAGAAAGAGATAATTAAACTACCTTCTCTTTCTGGTCACGTGATAACAAAGAAGGCATGATACCACAAAGTACACTGGCGGTATATTAGTTTAAAACTTTGTGCTTATTATCGTGTTTATGCACCTTCTCTCTCGTATAGCCGCCTGGACACCGTGGTGACCTCGGCGATACAGAGTAGGGTAGTGCCGTACAACGGGGCGTGCTCATGGCTGCACCACATCACTGGATGCCAGGTGTACAAGTAAGCTTCGTACCCCGATGTGCGATGCCTCCACACCCGCCTCCATGACCACGCCCACCACCATGACCACGCCCATCCCCCTTTATCACCACCACCCGTTTCCCTTCCCGTATCCCTTAACTCTCCTACATTGTAGTTTAGGTCGAAAGTGAAGAAGCAAAAGCAGAAGACGTAGAAGAGGAAGAAGCGGTAAAAAGAAGAAGAAGAAGATGATGATGAAGAAGAAGAAGAAAGGATAAAATGGAAAAGGAGAATAATGAAGAGTGTAAAGAAGAAATGGAAGAAGAGGAGAAGACAAGAAGCAAAGAAGGAGGAGGAAAAGAAGAAGAAGAAGAAGAAGAAGGAGCGAGAGGAGAAGAACAAGAAGCGGGAAAATGAATAAAGACACTGGGACAACTATGATGATTATAACAATGAATACATTGCTATTGTGATCAATGTTACGGCAGTAGTAGACGTGGTAGTAATAGCAACAGTGATATCTCTATCATTCATTTCTACGTGTACGTTCATGTCAATGTTTTATTTATATTTCATCACCATCCCTATTTCAGTACTAGGAGGAAAGGGGCAAAAATAGTACCATGACACAATCGTTGTGGTCGTACAGTGCATAGTATTGGCGACAGATGCGTTGCTGTAGCAACACTAACCTCTGAGGTTGGGACGTAACGGGATCGTTCTCAATATGATGTTGCCTGTTATACCTGAAACGACGCTTGGTAGTGATGTCGATAGTAACGTGTGGTAGTAACTGATGTTAGATGTGTAATATCTGTCATTTCTCTTCTGTACAGAGTAACTTTTCAACCAGTTTACAAGAGGACAACGAAGGTAAATTACCGAACGGAATATAAGTGTTGCAGTGGCTGGAAAAGAAAGGGACAGAGCTGCGAAAAACGTAAGTGTTGCAATTTCCAGATGATTATACCGTCTGCTTAAACAATAATCTATTGTAGATATTGAAGAGCGAGAATGCGAGGGAAGGTGCGAGCGCACGTTGTCGTCCGATGAGTAATGCAGAAAGCATGTCACTTGAAGCAGTATTACACCTGTGTCACGCCTCACACTATTTATCACCTGTTACCATTGACTGTTCTTTCACCGTTAAACTGTCCCCATGAATTCAAAGGTTATAGGTACAACGTGTGTTCTCAGTGGAACCACACTATGGAATCATTTCAAGCAGCTTTGAACGTGTGAAACACGTCAAATCCCACAATTCGAGAGTATGAAACACTCCAAATTGCAGTAAATTGTAATCATCAATTTCTAAAGTAATCTTTTCCTCGTAGACCAACGGTGTTTAACATGCAGTAATTCAGTCACTTTCCTTATTTCTTCTTTTCTTGTTTTTTTCTACTAATCTAGTTCCCACAGTGGCCCCGCCAAATCCTCCACAAGGTCCCAACGGCTACGACCCGTCAGGACCGCATCGCCCCGGATATCCGGCTTACGGGCCTGGCACTGGGGTAGGTAGACCCGGTTTGGGAGGCAGAGGACAGAGACCAAATAATCCGGGTTCCGGCTTTGGTGCCGGTGGATTTGGACCGGGTGCTGGCTTCGTACCGCGACCAGGATTCGGCCCGGGCACACCTGCAGAGAGGACAAACTATGGCCCCGGCTACGGTCCAGGACCAGGAGCTGGAAATGGTTTCAATCCCCGGCCCGGATTCGAGCCAACTGGTCAACCTGGTGGTCCAGTACCTCCCAATGGACCAAACGCGGGACCGCAACCTCCCCAGCAACCACAGGGACCGCAAGGTCCACAGGGTGGTGGGCCACTTGGACCGCCTGTTGGTCCCATGGCACCTGGCTCAGGCAGACCCCACGGAGGCAACGCTGGGGGCGCTGGTGGACGAACACACACAGGTGGAGCGGGGAGTGACGTTAGGCCGGGTTTGATTCCCGGTAGGGTCCCGGGTCAGGGACAAGGAGCAGGACCCGCTGGGGAAGGCAATGGTGGGACAGATCAGCAACCCAGCAAAAACACCGGGAGTGGCAGCATAGTGACCATTATGGGGGCGCTACTTGGCGTCTTCGGAGTATTTGGTCTAGGTGCAGTACTAATGATGTATCTTAGCAGAAAGCGAGAATCGTCGGGGCGGAGGAGTGTGCGTCTACGGCGATCATCATTCCGGTGAGACACTAGTCTTGGCAACAAAATAAGAGCGTCACTGCATAAAATTTTATGTGTAGACACAATCTTGCGCCTCCATATATCCAATTAATGGTACAGTGGGACCCCTAACGTGATATGCCACTACTTGTTCAAATTCAACAAAGAATACAATTAAGTTCTAAGGAAAACGTAACAATTCTTCCACATCAGATAATGCCAAATTTCAGGAATCTTTACAACAATAGTAAACTGGTTTTCGAAACAGTTATATTGGTCACTATCAGAATGCAAAATGGTTGAGATGATGATGATAACCGGCAAATAATTATATTATTAAAATGAAGTAGTAAAGAATGAAGCGAAGTATATAAAGAGAATTTATTGAAGAATTTAAAAATCACGGGTTTAAGGGAGGCGCTCCTGTTGTTCCTAACCCGTCAGCCATGAACATGATATTATTTTCGAGAAGGCTTCGAAAAGTTTAAATCTGCATACTTACTTGGAAACTAAATTAAAAGAAAATTGTATTTTTCCATTTGCTTGAATTTGTTCTTCAAGTTCATGCTACATTGAACATAAAGTGGTACTTTACTACAGGGTACTCAGTATTTACTTTGGTCAAAATTGATACCCCTTTCACCATTGTTTTTTTCCATGAAAAGTGCACCGCCATTTACTGTGTTCTAAACTATCACAATAAAATTCATAAAAATTTCGTATCTGAATTTCATTTCAAAATATCACTCTCATTATAAAGATGGGACGACGACCAATGGTTCAAGAAGACTTGCCAAATGACATTCGAACTATTCAGTGAATTTCAGAGAGAAAATTATCTAATTTCTTAGTGTGTACCTATGTATGTGTGTGTGTTTACCACGGTATTTATTTATCATGTTCTGTGTTAACGTGTCCCCTTCTTATCTTTTTTTTAATTTAACTGTTACGTATGAAAAAAAGAACAACCAGAAAATGTCTTATCATTAACAGAAGACTTCTATCCCTTCGAAACATTCATTGTGGCAAGTGTAAGGATGCCAGGGACAAACTATTTTGTATACCATGGTCCCCTCCCCTCCCCCTTCCCCTTCCCCCTTCCCCCCCCCCCCCCTCCCCCCTCCCCCCCCCCCCCCCAACAACTGCCAAATTACAGTGAATACCCGGTATGATGGGAGTCAGTGAATGATGGGTAGTGTGGTATTTCGGTTCAAACGAATCGATCCCCGGTCCTATATCCGAGTCCCAGTTTCACGTTCATGTTGGGATTCCTTCCCATGCAGGATAAGGATTGATGACGTGGAGAAAGGGCAGTCGGCTGCGGCCAAAGTGACCAATCCGGTCTCGCCCACCAGTAAGTCGGTTTCCGGTTCGAACCGATCGCAAAACCGGCATCACACGTGACACGCAACACAATGTAAAAAAGACAAGGGGCAAAACGTGTATTTGTTTTGTCTATTTTTTCTATATTCTCGAAGTTGATATGAAAAAGCAACAAACCAAATGTATAAAACAATCATACCTAATATGTCGTGCTGAAATACAAATTTGCAACGTGAATGTCATATAAGCAGAGATATTCACAATCTTCAAAGCGAGAAAATAATTTCTGATAGCAGCACTGTTTTGCCAGGCTGATCAGGACGAAGAGCACAATGTTGACAATATTATACAATGCATACTTTTCTCTCTTGTTTTAAACTGGCCATGTAGGACCATGATAATTATGTCTCACGTCGGATAGTCTTTACGTGTCATGTGTGAGCAGTGTTGCGAAAGATCAACTCTTCATGCAAAAGAAGCAAGACATGCACAAACAGCGAGTCTGAAAGTGTTTCATCCACAAAGCTTCGGCGCATGCCATCATCGTTTTTCACATGACATTTCACGCTAGACGTTATAGCGCCATCATTGTAAGTGACGCGTCGAACTCCGCACATAGCCTGTCTACATCAGCCATCATCACTCTCGTATAATAATTCAAAACTACGAGTTGACAACAGCAACTAATACGATATCGAAGACAGTTGACGTCACGATACAACCAACACAAGAGAAAAAAGTTGTAAAATATCATAATGATTCATATCGTACGGTTTGAATTGCATTCTTATGAGACGGACGTGTCATATCTCCCATATCTGAAAACCTCGTGATAGGAACAATAACCACAAAATATTGTGGTCTATCGAAAACATTAAAGTATACAAGTCTCTAATGTCTTTCAAAAAGAAAAAAACATTCTAAATCGGTTATTTATTTCAACACCATTAACGTTAACAGAAATGGAAAAAAAAAAGAACTTCTCGTGTCTACGAGAGGTTACAATTTCGGTTGTCAACTATTCATACATTCCTATGTATGTGTCGTTGTTGTTGTTGTTGCTGTACTATATATATACAAGAGATAGAGATGGAGATAGAGAAAGAGAGACAGAGAGAGAGAGGATGAGAAACACTGAAACATGAACTAGCCATTTTCATTTTCATCAGCAGATCAAGTATCAAATTTGACGAAAAAAAAAAGATAAACTCTACAACGACAAAGCATGCTTTGCAATACGCTTTCTCCACGTCATCATCACTTATCCGATGGTGATCGAAATTGGTAATGCAATGAATATACACCATTGTACCAGTTTATCATGCCTGTGTACATTTATATCCAGTGCATTTCATATTAATTGTACTTCATGCTAAGTTCCATGTTTCGCTTCAGTGCAAACAATTAAGCACCATGCCTGCTACATAAATTTTGCTTCTATTTCTTTGACTTGTTTGCTTGATACAACGAATTGATATATTCTTCATGCTGCCTCACCATTGTACGTATTACGGAAAATGTGAGACTACCAGACGGCTCCGATAGTATGCCACCAGTATGCCACCATAGTAGATAGTGCACGCATGTCACGTGCCATCTTAGTCTAGTATTGACGTTATGCAACTTTGTATTCATTGTAAAACCACGTTCTTTATAATTTGTGATTGGTCGCAAGTGAGAATAAAAAAATCACAGTCGATATTGCTGTCTATCAATCAAAATTGGTATCCTAATGGCGTGCCTAAATTTCCACACTTTCAAGCTAATTGGTTCCCGAACAAACTCTAGACCTTTAGACTCTCTGGTCAGCCTATTCATTGTCTGTATTCCAATATTAGCACTTTCGTTGTATTGATTTTTTTTTAATGCAATAGTGCAAGCCAAATCAAGGGGGTAAATCTCGTAAGTTCTTGCAAGTTGTACGTTAACTTCGACAAACAGAGATGCAAATTAGTAAGTTGGGGTTTTGTTTGTCCTTGTTATAACTGTCATATACGCCAGATTTGACAAACCAATCAACGCTGATTTATTGCTCTGGCAACAAATTAAGCATAACTTATGAAGAGATGGAAGAATGATAAATATCACGTAAACCAGACGTGCTCTCAGAGGAGACGATGAGACCAATTTAACCGATGAGCAGCTCACATCTAGCTCCACAATTTGCCGGACAAGAAAACAAGAAAAAAAAAGAATGATACGAAATGGTGGGAGTAACTGATCTAATTTACAATATGGCGAGGGCACTGGCACTTGGTCGAATGAAAAATGTGATCCAAATAGCCACAATGTCCGGCAACAAGAAAATAAATCATAGAAGCCATAGATTATCCTCATTCTGTCTTCTTATATTATAAAAAACGATGAATGTTTCCTCCTAAAAGTCCCTGCTATCCACTTGGAGAAATGAAAAAAAAAAAAAAATTCAGACCCCCTTTTCAACCTCAGATTTCAATCTAGGTCACTCTCTGACTAATAAGCAGGAAATTTAATGTTCGCGCCCAATACATGCCCGTCATTTTACCTTATTTCTAATCGCAACATCCCACGGCTACAGATCCGACCATGTCGATATCGATTACATTTTGAAAAAAAAAGGAAGAAGAAAAACATAAGAAATAAGAAATAGAATTAAAATGGAGTTTGCGATCAGTGGGATTCTGTGAAATTGAAACAAATTCACACTCCTCATCAGCGTCTTATCAAATATCCTGCTGATTTTGGAAAGACGAGGTTTAGAGTGTGATCGCATGAAAGGAAGATACGATCTTGATTTTGTCCGATGAATATTCTGCAGCTAGTTGATGTTAAACATCCGATCTGTTCAGATTGGCACTTAATCTTAATTGATTCGATCGAAGTCAGCCAGGAGGTTCCCTATGACAAGTAGAGTCACGTGAAATTGATCAGTACAGTCCTGGACATTCAATCAGCGAGATAGGAAGTTTAATCAATTCAGATTTTGTATGCTGAAAGCAGGGTGTCTAATTCAACCAAGGCAATGAAGTTTCTACCACCTCCCTGGTCAAAGCCTTTCTTCTAGGAGGTCCTAAAACATACCTAAATCAACCTTTCGCCTTTAAAATATAAACGATGAAAATGTAGATACACTGTCTAGAAGAAGTATGTAGACATCTTGAGCCTTTTAAGGAGACAATACTAACTTATTTCATCTCTTTATTCAAACTTCAGAGACGCAGCGGGGCGCGACGAAACAGAGTCGCGGCACAAATCGTGGAAGTTTTCGATCTACCAGTTCCGTCTGCAGTGATGACGGCGACTCGGGCATCGTCAAGGGCTCCCTCTCCGAGCAGTACGTCGACGAGGCAACGAGCATGACGTCGTCCATGTTCGAGACCACGTCGCCCTCGACCCTGGACAGTGCCTCGATCGTTAGTGGTCATTCCGGTGGTTACAGACAAGGCGGCGTACAAGCAAAGCCGGGACCGTACACCTACACTCACTTGTGCGGTCAGGACTTTCCTGCTCGAGACGGCGGAGTCCATCCGCCTACTCATTCAGCTCTAAAATTTGACCGGAAGCACGTCGCTTACAAAGCGGAGATGGGAACTCAGGTTGTGCAGGTCGTTCCGCCCAGGAGAAATGCTGCTCACACGCGGGCCGTGACGACGAACAAAGCCACTGATCCGCCGAGGCTTGAAGTCGGTGTCGGCATGATAAAGTCGAGGAGTGCAGAACGCATATGCCCCGTCATTCTCGAAGACAAGGTCGAAATCGACAACGTGCCCCCGAGGAAGACGCGAAGGGAACCCATTTACGAGACGCTCGACAGCGACACCGAATCTGTACAAAGTGAGGGCGTCGGCACGTTCGACCGCAAGTACGACCATCTTGATCACAGGCAACCCCTGTGGACGTCACAGTTGTGCATCAGCGATCGAGTCGACACGGGATCGCAGACCCAAATCAACCACGTGAACTCTTTGAAGCGTGTCGATTCGCCACAGAAACCCGTCTATCACGTCCTGGAGCCCGATTCCGACATCGGGACCGACGAAGAAGAGAGTCACGACGAACCCGTCCAATTCAAATTTTCAAACAATAACAAGCCGTCCGATTGCGCGAATTTGCTCGACGTCGACAAAGGAGGAGTGCGTTTCATGTCCACGCAGTTCTTGTCAGAGTCGATGTCCAAACTGTCCACTCTGGAGAAAGAGTTCATGAAGCGATCGCGAAAATGTCAGATGCCAGCGTCCAAAGTGAGCACTCTGTGCTAGAACTAGACGTCATGGCACGCAGGGGTGTGCAGATTATGAACCTTTGTCAATCAGAGCCTTGTTCGAAGCAATGATTGTAGCCATAGTGCTTTATTCGGAGGGGGATTTATATTGACCGAGCTCGCATTCGAAGAGGGACATGGACCTTTAGTGGGGTGTGAAAACCCCAGGATGGGTGCCTCACGTTCTAATGATTTGAGGTTTGAGCGTCATCTCTCAACAACTATTTTTCTACAATTTCGTCAGTCAAGATCATCGATATTGACAGACGCCTTATTGACTGAGAAGTGTTTGCACTCACAAACTGACAAGAGTTCGCTTCGTTTGTTTGTTTGTGTGTTTGTACGTTGTTGTTTTGCTTGACATTCATACGTAACTCTGACCACAAGGAGACGTCCAGTCAAGGCTCTCTCCGCGGTATTCAAATACGAATTCGATGAAATCGATCGCAAAACTGCTCGATTACTTGGCCGCGTCTTGTCACATTGAAATATTTGATTTCATTTCCCACCGACATTGCGACTTTATTCTCGTTTATTTTCACAATGTCCACCACACTTTCTGCAATGGCCATGTTTTCTTTGTCCTGTTTTTGTTTCCAAATGTGCCTTCTAATCATAATAAAATTGCGTAACTTCTCAATAACAAATGGCACTGACAAAAATGCGACAGTTTGGTCAGCCAAAGTGACACACGTTCACCACTACGTCTAGAAGTGGTATGAAACACAATGCTCAAAATTTATAGAGTTGTTATCATCTTATCTAATCGATATCAGGGCATTCAGTTGAAAATCAACAAATTTTCAATGGATATCTATCATTTAACACATTACGCTGGTACATAGATGTCAGTCCAACGTAACGTACGTTCGCTCCAAAATTGTTATTTTGACAAAAATTGTAATATATTATGTGTTTGAAGCAAATCTCGGGCAAAGTTGTCTCTCATTACAGTGTTCTAAAGAAATCAGTGAATATATGTGTCAGTGTCTTCGTCCTTTCAATTTGTGATAAGAAAGGTTACCAAATCAATCTATTAGTTACTGATAATATGAGATAATTAGAACACATATATGCAAATGTAGGAATGGTCCAAACATGGTATTGGTCATCGAATTCTATTTTCAATACCTAGTAAGAGGGTGATTCGTAATGTCAGTAACATCCTGAAATAGGGAATTAGGAGCGGTAGGATGTCCTCGCACAATGCTTGCACAACAATGGGGAGTCAAATCTCATGATGGCGAAATATTTTATACGCAAAGAAAAAAAAAGGTAATAAAGAGACGGAATACCTATTTGTATTTGTGCATTTGAATGTGTGTGTGTGTGTTTGTGTGTGTATGTATGTGTGTGTGAGTCCGCATGTGTGTCTGTATGTTTATATCAAGTATTCAGGAGTACATCGTGACCCATCTTTATGGCAAAGTTATGCAAATCGATGACATACAGCCACGTATTCTCGCGTGCATATTTAAGAACAAATTACGTACTATATTACAGGCTAGAGAGCAAAAACAAAAAGCAAAAAGTGTCTTTTTAAATTGTATCAATTTTGGTCTTTCATAGTAATATCAGTTTATGGAACACGCACATATACGTGCCTCCCTGATGTGATACGAAAATGATGCGAAACAAGAATAAATATGTTAATTTATCATCATGAACAAACATAGAAGACGCGCAATTGATCAATCTTTCGATTCATTTGTATGTTTGTCATAATTTACAAAGCAGCACTTTTATATCCACATCAAGCCGTACGCATGAATGGAATAAGAACGTCAGTAGTTTCATAAATGTCAAATGACGCGTATAACAATTGTTCCAATCATCGCATATCGTGAATCACGTGATCTGCGTCAATACCGTTACGATCATTGGCGTCATCATACCGTGATAAATGTATGAAATACCATGCAAAATGGCTTCAGTGAAAATCGGAAATAAATATATTCCATAAACTGCTGTCTCTTCGGAGTTGCGTGCATTAGATTTACTCATTTGTCTTATCGTCGAGTGAGAGAAATTGTTCCTGTTTAATTAAGATACTCACTTTGCTGCACGGTTTTGTTTTGCTTTGCTTTCGGTTTGTTTTGGTGTTTGTTTGTTTTTGTTGTTGTTATTGGTGGTGGTGGCGCTGGTGTTTTTGTTTTTTGTTTTTTGTTTTGTTTTGTCTGTTCTGATGGAGTGAAGAAATCTTCAAATCTCAGTCTCCATTGTCCTATGCTTGATTTTCACAGTGTGCGTGCATGGTATTATACGGTGATCTCAGGTGCACTTTTGTTCCTATAAAAAACATGTGAAAGAGAAATGCTAAATCACGTCTTTCTGAAGAAAGTATTGGAATGTTTCTCAAATCTAATTCATACCAAAAAAAAAAAAAATTAGCGAAGTGGACCAGTGCATGACATGATGAATTGTGATCATTGAATTAAACAGCAGTGAGAGCCATACTGTGGATAGACGTGAGAGTCCTGATAAAGGTACTGTTGTCAGTAATAACGATTAACTGGTGATGGTAACCATGGTGATGATACAGATAATGATGAGGAAAAGGAGGAGGAAGATGATCGATGTAGAGACTATGACGATGATAGCAACAATGAATGATTGATATGATGAAACCGATAATGACTACGGTGATATGAACAATGGTGGTGCATAAGGTAATAATTATGACGTTGGCAATAATGACATAGTAGTGATGATGATGATGATGATGATGTTATTCAGGACTCGGTTTTTTTATTTTGTGATGGTAATCTCATCGATGCTGATGTCAACAATGATACCAATGTGCTGATTAAAGGGATCGTGGTTATAGTATTGGTCGAGATGAGGATTTAACTTTCAACCTTTTGTACCAAGAAACCACCAATTAAATAATACAGAGCAATTTCAAAGTTTATGTGATGAAATTCGGGTTTCAAATGGCTGAGATATCCAAACAATATAAAACAAAGCGATCCTAATAAAAGGTGAGTCCCATCTTTTATTACGATCCCTATGTTTTGGATATCTCAGCCATTTTAAAACCAATCATCATGAAATAAACTTTGATCTCTAAGTCTGAGAGTAACATGCTCTTTCTTATTTGATAAGAAAAAAAATGGAAACATGAAGCAATTTGCTCTCAGCCAATCAGATGCAAGGATTTCAGTAGCTTGTAACAGTTTGTCACAAAAATATCCGACCAAACTGCTTCATGAAATGCCCCCCTGAAGCTCCATCTCAACCAGAACTATATCATCCTTTTAAGATGATGAGAGAGTTTTTTTTTTTTCAATAAAAGTAATGAAGCTGATAACTGGAGATATTGAAAATAAAGTGACTTTGACGACTGCACCACAATGTCATTTATGAAGGAGAAAATTACGAATATCTTGACAGGAATAAAAGTGATGAAAACATACGCACGATTTTAAACAATGACGACAATCAGTGATTATTTTGAAAGGCAGTCTAAAGGACCGACAAACATATGGCAGTATGGGTCATGAATGAATTTTGGTGTGATATCTTACCTTTCACATCGTAAACACTCCGTATTCTTAATGCCGAATCTGGCCAGTAAGAATAGAAAAGAGTCAATTAATTCGACCTCATTTTCAAAGGATTTCAAAATGATGCCAAAACCCAGCATTTCTCCCACATGTATTGGATGAGCCACATTGTCAGCAACAAAAAAATAATAATTATACAAATTAATGGACGCTACTTCTCAACATTCATGGATATAAAACTGATCATATAACATCGATATGACACTGGCAATACAAATGATTTGTATTCCCTTCGCACTGCCATCTTTGAACTATTTTCAAAAGAATATTATAAATTTTATACTTTTGCTATTTTGACCAGGCTCCAGCTTTTATGATGCAATTTTTCTGACAAAAACAATTTGATAGGCAGCAATTTCATGACATAACTACATAAAACAAGGGAAACAAATTCAACAAACATTGATAACTTGCTTCTCCCTCGTGAAATTCCATTCACAAATCTTAAGCAAAGTGTAATGTTGCATGGCGCCATGCATACGGGAGACGAATATGTTTCATCATAATCATCACCACACCATAAATATCCATCACAATGATAAATGACACAAAGATGCATTGGCAGTTTTTCATATCATAATTGATAAACTTTATTACCTATTTGATCAAATCGTCTTGACATATTGTATGTGATTCCGGGAAATGCAAAATGATGTCGGTTTGCAATGATTGACGCGGGAGGTTCTGTTTTTCCGTATGTTGTGGCGCGGTGGCCTGTTTAAAATTCTTCGATTATATTTCCATGCATAATGCTTTTCGTCAGTATAATCCCCACTGATATATTTCATTCATTCTTTGTTATATATTTATCTGTCTCCCTTTCAGCAAGAAAGTTCGATCTACTGCTTGATGAGTTGGTGAATTATGAGTGGCAAGACCAAAACAAGCCATTGAATGCTCCGAAGGGGGGGGGGGGGGGGGGGGGGGGGGGGGGGGGGGGGGGGGGGCTTGAATGGAGACAGAAAATGAACCTCAGCAGGTGGAAAACAAATAAAGCTATAATGCGAAAGGGGATTATACCGCTAGGGATAAGACGTTAGTATAGTCCAGGACGATGCTAATCCAAAACGCCCACTCATCGTATCCTCTTGTCTGCGAGCTGCTCCTCTTTTCTTAGTTTGCATGTGTTACTAGGATTCTAACAATCGCACGGAGTTTTGGAAGGCGTACCCCATGTAGAGGTATCGAGTGTTTCGCCCCTTCAGCGTCGCCTTGGACCCCGTGGTCCGCCCCTTCACCGTCTGGTTGGTGGTGATGTTGTACGAGTTTGGAGCGGGATGGTCGTTACCTGAGGAGAGTGGAATTCGGGAAGAATTCAGTTTACAAGTACATTATACAAGTAGTAGAAGAGAGCGAGAGTTTTAATTTTTAAAAAGAGATTAGCTAAGGCGAGCCTGACGCAAAAGGGTGTTGAAAAAACACAAGGCTGCCGATAAGATTAGATACATAATGATTCTGCATTACCTGGAAATTAACTTTAATAGACTATGTGCAAGACAACTATATAATTAGGAAAAAAAAATTATAAGAATTGTTCGATCATTGTGATTATAGAATAAAGTCAAGAATGGCCCGAGACAAAGCATGCATCATATCTTATGATACTGAAATGATTATAGTACATGTAGATACATAAAGTAGACTCCCTAGGCAAGAATGCATGGAATGGGCATACATTCCACGACCGTGCACTCTTAATGAATATACTGAATTTCGTCCACTGCCCATTAACTAGGACTAAAAACTAGAAAACATTAACCTGGATATATCTCCTTGACCATCCAAATAACCAACAAGATAATGAGTTTATATTTTCTTCCGCTATACACCTTTGATACAACGAAACTTCTGGCAGCATACACAAGATACAGAAGAAGAATCTGATTAAAGATCCTTCCGCTATGATACTATTAGCCGCACATTTTTAGTGTGGTGGGGTAATGTGACTCACTTATTGAAATACCAAGACTTCAGAAGACAGCCCCCCCCCCCCCAAAAAACAAAAACAAAAACAAAAACAAACAAACAAAAAACAAAACAAACAAAACAAAACTAAACACCAACCAACTAATTAACCAACAAGCAACATAACCTCATCCATAAACAGTTACCGAAGTGCACAAGTAAACTGAGAATCTGAGAACTGAGAACTGAAGAATCCAGAAACCATAGAGCTGATAGGTCCGTGATATGACAGAACAACAGGTTGCAACAGACAAAAGTGGCGGGATAATCATGCTATAATAGACACATGGAAAGTGTGTCAATCCCTTTGACCTTCGCTTGGCATGTGCTTATGTTAGCAAGCTCTTCGATAGTGTCCCAGGCCTGTAGTAGTTGTTTGTTTGTCATTGTTTTGTTGTCACGCAAAGGGGGGGGGGGATCTAAATTGGAAACCCGAGAGAATATCTAGAAGCCACAGAAAGTCAGGTAATAGGCTACTGTACCCGAATCATCTCTGCATGATAATACGAGCAATGTCCTGCACTCCGCATAGAAATAAGGGCCCTTATCATTCTGTTGGAGAAAAGGCTTTTACTTTACATATAGCAAGGCAATTCAACATGATTTTTTTTTTAACGCCTACCCAGGAAGCCAGATAAGGGGAAGCGTGATGAAAACATCACAGCCCAGACGAAGATCTATAGACAGTAGATGCTGTACACCATCGGTAAGTATGAAGCTCAACAAAGACAATTTCAAGGCATAACTGGCAGTTTGGACGGAGACTTATTCACTGGGACAATGAATGTTGGGGAGAAACATATTGCAGTCAGAGCCAGGTGATTAAAAGGGGGAGGAAACGAGGTCGGAGGGTAGGCAAGCGGTAGGGTGAGTGAAAGGAAATGAGTTACTAAGTATCCAATGAAATTTGGCGGACTGTAACGCTGTCCTTTCCTCGGTGACGTCCGTTTGATAGCGTCTTAATCCTCAAAATGTCTATTGCCCCTGTTTCCAAAGAGTTCGTTGAAATTGCTTTTAAGCCCAGATTTGCTTCTTTAAGCATTGCCGTTTTGCCACATGGGTATGACTCAGGAATTTCTTCTGTCTTTACTCTCTAAAAAAATAGAGTGAAAATATTCACTCTTGAAAGAGTGAATACAAAAAAGAGTGAATTTGGAGTGATATTGGAGTGAATTTTGAGTGAAAATGTTCATTTTCATTCATTTTGGAGTGACATCAGGGATCACCCGAAGATTTGGAAGTGATCCTGAGGTCACTCTAAAACGAGTGAAAACGAACATTTTCACTCAAAATTCACTCCAATTTCATTCTAATTTCACTCTTTTTTGTATTCACTCCTTCAAGAGTGAATATTTTCACTCGATTTTTTTTTTTTTCAGAGAGTAACAAAACGTCGTGTTTTTTTTCTATCTCTCTTTTTTTTTTTTTTTTTTTTTTTTTGGGGGGGGGGGGGTGTTTCCTTCATCCTGAACAACGTTAAGCAAGTATACGCAATTTGATAAATAAACAAGTATGACAAACGGATTAGGCTGAACTTGGATTAAAATTTGGCATTAAAATTCTCATGTCTTATGTCGAAAAAGCCTCGACATCCGTCGTGAGACCGATATATTTCCTTTGCTCAATTTTGGTTAATTTCTCTTCAAGATTAACGTTTTCTCTCTTTCTCTATCGTATATCATTGATCGTTGCACAGTAATGCTCATCCCTTCTCCAGGTAAAATACATGGGGACAGTTTTTTTTTTGTAGCAAACTTTGATAAAAAGAGGCGGAAGAAGAAGACATAAACAAAGATACATAAACATCCTAACACAAACACATCGCAGAAGCAAGTGCTTCCATTAAGTCACTGCTAGAGAAACGTGTCATTTTTTTTATTAACAAATATACTAAAAGAAAGCTTGTCCCTCTCTTATCTATGCCTGTTATACATAACTTCGAACTTTCCCTCATTCATTTTATATATGATATTTAAAAATAACTTTCCTTCATAATATATGTTTGCGTATGCATGTGTGCGTATGCATGTGTGATATTAGGGTAATATATTAGATAAATGATCGCAATAAAAGAATAGTTAAAAATGAGAGAGAGAGAGAGAGAGAGAGAGAGAGAGAGAGAGAACGAAAACATCACGTTAATCGAGTCACTCGATCGTTCAGTAACTTAAGCGTCAACTCACCAGAGCCATGAATGAGCTTACTTTAATTGGAAGTAAATTACCGGAATATTCCAAAAGAGGTCTTCCACAAGCCAAGAGTGGTCTTTGTTATTCTAAACTCGTTTATAATTGTCCCTCGACGAATTAGATAAACCGCAGCTATACTTCCTACTCCTTGTGTAGGTGTGTGTAATACGACATTCAATGGTCAATTTTGCGCTACATCCTTGTAGTACTAGAAGATAATTGTTCGATTTAAATTTCCTATCAGGGAGAAAAGAATGTACATTATCTAATTCTGGTCTTCAGTAAAAGTAGAGCAAGTTTGTTACGTTTGATATGACAACTTGTAATTCCCTTCAAAAAGAAGAAGAAGAAGACAGTTTCGAGGTTTATCATGGTCCTGTTACATAGCTACGTGATTTCACACGATTGGTGAAGCTCAGTGAATGATTGTCTTGCCAGCACCAAGCAGTAAACATCGTTTTCAGTGTGTAGTGCGCACTTTGCATAAATAACGAGGACTTATTCAACATTTTAAAATGGTTCCTATATATTCAGCTCATAACCAGGGACCAGCCCGTTTGACGGGGTGATGTTGGCTCTGATTCGTGATACAAAGCAAGAAGTATTGAAAGAGAGAGAGAGAGGGGGGGGGGGATAGAGAAAAAAAAGGAGTAGATAAAGATAGAAAAAGAGAGGGAGGAAGAGAGTCACCAACAATAAGCTGCTAATTCATCTACATGTTTCTCGACAATATGTGTACAGGTCAAGAAGATATAGGTCAATATCGAATCACTCCAGTCTTTGTCTCTTCTTTGTATGTATAGCAATATGTACTCATGACTACGAGCCGCTGATGAATTGGGTCAATTAACACACAGATTGCTACCCCGTCTCCTCACATTAGGCCGGTATAGGGAGCCAATCGTCCTTGCCATTCATAAATTCAGCGCTCCATTATTCTTTGGATTTGGTCCACTCGCAGTGTCCACTGCCCTGAGCTTGCAATTATTCGTCGCTCTTGCGAAGACAAACGAAAGTTATTTACAGGGACGAGTCTGTACACATAAAGGGCTTCGTTGTCACAAAGAATTCTCTCCGGCTCCATAGTACTTTAGAGCACTCGCATAGTTTGCTCAAGAATGAATACATGGGTGAAAATCCAGTTGGCATGCGTGCTATTGACCCGTTCAATAACGAGAGAGGAAGCACATTACGGAGGGAATACCGAAGAGAGTAGACGGTGTGCGAACATTTCCCCAGGTAACAACTCGTCATGACATCTGAACGACATCTCTCTTGCGACAAAACAAGCAGAACATGCCTGATGAAAGGCGTGCACCCGCTGAGATGATTTTTCATAAATGTGCACACAAACCGTTGGAGCTGAACTATCGGTGGTGACTGCGAGAAATGCGGCGGGTGCGTCGCCGCGTGGATAAGGATGCTGGCCAAAATCAAGCGACTATTCCTTTCCAGGCGATCCATGTACGCTCTGGCTACATTGGCGACGTTTGGGACTCTTTACTTCTTTTCAGAACTCAGTGTCGTGAAGAACGTCCGGTTCGACCGACAGAACGGGAACCGAGACGAAAGGCATCTCGTCGACAAGGTGGTAAATAAGGCAGATGCACGGGTACGCGGTGTCGAGAAGGGAGCTACGGTTCTTGCCAATCGCACGCACGAGAAGGTAGACGGTGAAGACAGTAATGGCTGGCAGGGACGCAACGGAAGTGAACATAAAGTGGAGAAGAAGACGGGTACTGGTGTTTCAAAGTTCACTTCGGACAATTTCACTGCAGCCAACAACTGGAAAGACTCAGTGACAAACATCGGGTACGACGCTACTGAACACAGGACTATCACGAAAACTACGCAGAGATCTAATGTTGTCAATGGGGGGAAAACTTATGAACAAGGAAAGAAATCGCATATACATGTAGCACCTCCCCCGGTATTCATCATCATTTTGTCCCAATGGCGTTTTGGAGCTGGGATCCTCAGCGAGATCTTTAACCAGAACCCGCGGATCTTCTTCCTCTTTGAGCCGCTGTGGGTGGTGGAAAGGATGGTGAATTTGTGGCGCATCCCCGGGCCCTGTTCTCGTGAAACCCACTACTACTCGACGAAGCTCCTGCGGGATTTCGCGCAGTGCAACTTCAGCGACACCTTCATGGACCCGGTGACCATCTTCAACGAATGGGGCGGGAGATCTCGAAATCGTGTTCTGTGTGAAAGGACCGAGTCGTTCGGGTGCATGATTCCAAGCGACACGTGGTTCCACGAAACGTGCTCGGAGTATGAAGGGCGACTTGCGGCCAAGTTGATCCGGGCAAACCTGGAAATGATCCGACCACTGATCACTGAGGACAGAGTCAACGTGAAGGTGATCCATCTGGTGCGCGATCCCAGGGCAGCAATCTCATCCAGGATCAACTACCTGTACCTGGTCAACAAGGTGCAGCAGGCGCACATCAATTTTTCCAAAGAAGGGCGACTTGTGCCGCTCAACTTGCTCTCAACTGAGCCCAAGAATCGCGACTCTGTAGTGAATCTTTGCCGGTGGCTGCGGGAAAATGTCATGTTACCGCGCGCGATGCCCGACTGGCTCAAGGGCCACTACCATCTCCTTCGGTTTGAGGATTTTGCGGACAACCCTCTTGGAGTGACGAAAGACCTCTACAAGTTTGTAGGATTGAGTCTCCTCGAGCGGACCAAACAGTGGGTTACTAACAATACGCTGGGTAGCAGCACTGGCGATAGCAAAGCGCAAGGTGCTTCTAGCACGAGGACCTTGAAATCGGTTGCTAGGCGTTGGCTGAAAGATCTCAGCGAGACCGAGATCCGCCAAGTGGAAAGCAAATGCATGGATGTGATAAAAATACTCGGTTACAAATCGCATAAGGAAATGATGAGAGCTTAATCCCGTAAAGCAGCTGATGTATTCATCAACTATATGGATGTGTATCACACTTAAATAGATGATCTTACCACACATTCAAGACATTAGTGGCGAAGTGCAAACTGAGAATAGAGTGTTTGCGTGAATGCACTGACCATTACCAAATAATATGAAATATGAATGCAAGAACATGACAACCGTAACTTCTCGGTATATATCATTTTGGTTCCTTTTTTTTAAAGTAATTTTTGAAAGTGGCCATCGAGGTAATCAAGCTCAGCTCGACCTCACTTAACTTTTGCGCTCTCATGCTGACAAATAAAAATCAATTCCTTTCTCCATACGACATTTTGTTATAACTAGTTCTTTGACCATTAACGAATGCCATGTTTTGTATCATGAACAAATCTGTGCGTTATACTGAATACAGGTTAAGTGCAGTGTATGCGATTGAGATGAGTTTGTTGAGTTCTGCATGCCTTTTCACCGAGTAGTGATATTGGTTGTAATTACATATCATAATCACAATGATTATGAACTACATGAAGCGATGGTTTCATCTGCTTACAATCATTTCGCCGAAGTTTGAACAAAACATCAAAAGGATCATACTTTGGTCGATTGTTTTCGCATACGACAACTCTTTCCCTCTTGGAGTCATTAATAGTAGGCTGCATTAAAACCATCAGACACACGCACATACACACATACATACACTCGCACACAACGCACACGCACACACACACACACACACACACACACAAACATGAATGACGCGAAGAATACACGATTTTCGATTAGATTTCATGTAAAAAGCAAAAGGGGATTTGAGTAAAGATTTGTGTATCTGTTAATAAGAGACAAGCAAGGCCATTATGTCATCAACTTATATGATTTGCATAATGTGTTTACGCTACTTAATGTATTATTGCAACGCGGAAACATATGGAACTCTTAAATTCCATTACTTTCTTTAGGTTTTGTTTGGCCTAGTAGTGGTAGTAGGAGTTGTACCTAATATAACATTGATAATGATAGTAATAATGATAGAAATACTGACAAATCATAGCATTTATAATAATAGCAATAGTAATGATCACGACAATGGCAACAATAATTCTGGGATACATTTACGACGGACATGAAACTTACTCTTCTTCACTTTTGGTCTAGACGTCATGCTATATTTTGGCCCTTCGTTTGTGTCGGTCTTTGGCGTGTAAGCGGTGGGAGCCGGATTATCAATGCGTTCTAGAAAATAACAAATCAAGCAGAAGTAGTTCATTTCCTGACGTACAAATATTACATCGATAAAAGCATTTGATTCTGCTTCATTCTTGGTTTGATTACATGACAGTTATCAAAATATTCTTCGTGAAATATCATGATTTGATTTGAAAGGAAAGAGAAGAAAAAAATAGAACATACATACATGCATTCTCGCGCGGGTCAACATATTGTCATCTGGAAGGACAAAGTTAGCAAAGTGTAATATGCACGATACAATCACTAAAGATAATACGTTGCCCCGATAACCATTTATTTCAGGTCATGGTGCCCTCTTGGACTACTGAGTTGAAAATTAAGTCGCGTCGCCTGCAATCGTCAGCCTTTGAACGTAACCAAAGCGCAATAAGCATTCGTAAGCAATAAAAGCAAGGCCTGAATGTGTTTCAAAGACTAGTAAAAAACAAACAGACAAACAAACAGACAAACAAACAAATAAACAGAATAAAACAAACCAAGACAAAAATCTGGAAGGGCGAAGCGAGAGAGAAGGGGGTATAAGAGAGGTGGTCAGAAGGGGAAGAGGGGGAGAAGGAGAGCGAGGGAAAATTATCTATTTGGAAGGTTTTCAGCCCATCAATACCAATGCGACCAAGGGTCCAGGGATGTTCTGGCGCGTTGCACAAATAAAATACGACAGCTTACTAGCGCCCCAGGACTACAGACTAACCTTTTGTCAAGACAATACATGTGTATGTTCGGCTCGCGCAAATGTCGAGAAAACTAGTTTACTCATCTTTTGAGGGGAAAGAACCTAGGAATTCGAATGAGACCACGAGACCGGTTAAAAGAGCTGATTAGCAAGCCTCAATGTAGAGCAGTCTGTTTTGTATGTGACTGTTACTACCTTTTGTGCGAGTATTCGTGAAGCATTTACCAGGCAATCGTATTGATCAGGCGAGATGACATGTTTATGTATGGGACGTGCTTCTAATTGTTCCAAAAGAATAACGTTCGTGGATAGGCAAATGCACAAAATCCCATGAACTATTTCTCGGGTATTCAGTACGGGGGAAAAGTTCAATAGGTAATTCGCATCGAATATCTGAATCTTTACATTTAGACATATACAGGGTGATCTGCTCCTTTGTTTTATCAGTTTCTCCTTTCCCCCCTACTTCATAAAGCCACTTGCTTTTCTATTTCCGGTATGTTTGTTTGTTTTGTCTGTTTGTTTGCTTGTTTGTTTTTAAGTCGGAGTTGCTAATAATGGTGATGACGATGATTACTCTTTATAAGGATACTCATTATCTTCCAACCCGCAAGGTTCCATAGGAATTTGTTGCTCCAACGAAAGGACAAGAAGAGTTGCGACGAGACGCAACGCGACGCGACCGATCGAGGTTCTCATTCTCCCCAACCCTATGACGCTATGATCATTGGCTAGCATGAAGACATTGTCTTTTCATTTAAAAAAGAAAGAAAGAAAGAGGAAAACCAGCAAATTGAACTTTGTATCTACTAAGGCTTGACTGACCAACGTGATGTACCGAAGTGATAGCTTTGTCATGATGCTCTACACACATGATACAAAATTCCAGAGGATACGGAGAAAGTTCCAGTTACAATGTCTGACAGAAATGCAGTTCTAACGACGATCAGATTCTCGACAGTTTGTCGTTTTTTGTTTGTTTGTTTGCTTGCTTGCTTGCTTGCTTTATAGTGTGTTTGCGTGTGTTTGTGTGTGTGTTTTCTGTTTGTTTGCATGTAAGTCTGTGTTTGTTGGTGTGTATTCAAATAAAAAAAAAACCAAAAATTCTGAGAGACAAAATATATTATAAGTTGACAAGATATACCAGGGGGTGTTTCATAAAGCTGTTCGTAAAGTTACGAACGACTTACGAGCGACTGGTGATCGGTTCTTGTGCTAAATTATGGAAATTCTGATAAGTACAGCACATCAGAACTGATCACCAGTCGCTCGTAAGTTGCTCGTAACTTTATGAACAGCTTTATGAAACAGGACCCAGCACCTGTAATCAAAGATATGACCAGATAATACTTTTTTTTTTCAGTGTAGCGACATGTAAGACGGACGGACTCTTTCTGATATTAAATAATCAACAAGATTTCAATTCCTTTACAGCGCCTTCATCTTTCATGAGTACGGGATTGAAGTATTTGCATGGAAACAGACATGGGGAGTGGAAATTGCAGATAAACGTTTCATTCGATAAAAATTTGCGGTAGATATGATAAACGAATTGATGAATAATAGTGATTAAGAAAAAAAAACCGCATGCATCTCAGGTACAACCGTACTGTCACTGACAGCGACACAAAATTCACTGATAATCTATTTCCTCACGTGAATTTCTGCTGGGACTTTAGTTGGTCATTTAACTTGACGGATCTTGTTGGGGCTTGGTGACGAAACACACTTTATCAATCATTATAATCTTTTCATGTTGAATTATTTCAATTGGTGATTGCAAGGTTAAGGCCGAAACAGATTTTTCTTCTTCCGTTCTTCTTCTTTATCGATTTCTCCTTGTCATTAAATATATGTCATAGATGGCTGTGCTCAAATCTTTGAGGAGGATCAACTACCGTTACTCACATTAGAGCGACCCATTTTTACAAATTTTTATTCAAGACTAGAGCTCATAGGAGAATAACGTAGACACATAACTGTCGTATCATAAGACAGCACCGTAAATGTTAAGGGAACTTTTGTGGTATATCGACCCAACCACTTTCATGACTGTTTACTGTAATTAGTTAGCGGTCACTATACTGCGGCATATGCACACGAGACATTTAACTTATCAAGCCATTGTATCGAGGAAACTAGCGAGACAAAAAGAAAAGAGATAAAAGTATATAATGTATTTCGGGGATATCTTTCATCGCCGTTGTAATATAGTTGGTCTTCTCTGTGTTTAAATTCTCGAGAAACCTAAAAATAATTTCAAATCAGTCGTCTGTACAGTAAGAGATGACTGGGGCTGCAACGGAACTGATGACGAACATCAGCGTCTACTTCATGTATTTCACGCCGGAAAGACGGGAGGGAAGTTTAGGGAGCACGCAAGCTCTTCAAACCGCTGGGCATCCCTTGTGGTCCATCTCGTCTGCTCAATGTTACACTGCACAAGACATCTGTAGTAGTGGCTTGACAAAAAGAGCTCTTCTCAGGAATTGAATGACCCGTGTTACCTCATACGAACACGCAACACCACGTGTTGTGACTCTCTGGTCTGTATTATTTCTACAACTCGTTGTACTGACGTGTATTATGTTGCAATCCCGCCTGTTCTACCATCCGCCACGACTGGCCATAACTGGTTGATCTTGGAATTTGTGTAGACTATGTTTATGACAATCTACGCTACGATTGAAATCGTGGTTTGAATCATGGAGTAATCATGTTGATGATATTAGAACTTGAGACCAGTCGTGGCGATTGCAATGATCTTATCGTACAATGTATCAGATCTCGAGTTCCGTCGTGGCAATTGCGATAATCGTAAAAAAGTTTTGGACGGTTCATTAATTGTCGACAATTGCCACGACTGACGTCAAGATCAGATATGATTACCACGATTATTCCACGATTCAGGCCATGATTTCAATCGTGGCGCAAATTATGATAGACATAAAAAAAATCCACGATTAGCTACACGTAGTAATGGTCAATCATGGCGTGCGTTATAGAGCATTGCACGACAGTGGGGACCCAGCATAAAGCAAGCAGTCCGGTCGTTTTGTCTTTGTTGTTTCGTTTCTGTTTATTTGTTGTGTGTTTGTTTGTTGTTGTGGTTTTTTTTTTTTTTGGTGTGTGTACAATGTCGTAACTGAAACAAAAAAAAAAGTTTAGGAATCTCTTCCTAAGTTGTTATATTGCATTTGCTCATTGCTGCGAAAAATATATCAGATCATACATACATGAATGAAAAAAACACGTTCCAATCCACACGAACAACAGACGAAAATGAAATACAAGGTTAGATGTATAGTTAATTGCTCGTTCGATTCCCACTACACATGCTACTCGCAATGCAACAGCTAAAAGTTGTTGCACACATAAGTTCATTCACTCTCATCAGGCGCGAAGTATTAAGTACAAGATCTTGACAGCACGTAAAACCTACATCAATCCATCTGTTCGCGTGAGGATCCATAGGGATATAGATCGTTCCCAAGCTTTAACGCGTAGAGATGGGTTTGGCAGTGATATCTCAGCTCTTGATCGACCGCAGTCATCTTTTTCATGTTTTCATGGTCTCAGAGGGCTGAATGACGCCTGCCTGGTGCTTATATACTTTTCAAGGTGCTTTTAAAGATATGATTAAATAATCGGAATTTTGGAGGTGCAGTGGGATGGAGGAAGGGGATAAGGTCGTGCAAATGTGTATCTTTATAAATGTGATTTTAATTCTACACAACTGTTTGTTTTGATACTTTTTCTTTACAGGAGAAACTATGAGCTAATCATGAAATATGAAAAGTACACTGCATAAATTTTGAATAAGAACCAGACACTTTTCGGGGCAGTAGTGAGCAAACTGTTGTTGGTATAAACAATTCCATTATCATGATTTAGGTCACATCGTTATCTGCCAGTGTCTCTGAAACAAGCTGAAAATCACTGTTTTTAATAGTTATCGCAGTGCACGATGTATGCAAAGTCATCGGACTTGTACCTGGTATTTTAGAATTGTTTTAACTGACCCGAATTCTTCGCACGGATTAGATGTACAATTGAGCAACTTGATTGTCTATTCTTTGTTTATTCATTCACTAATGTTAAAAAAAAAACAACAACAACAACAGAAAAAGAGGTGCAATTGTGGTTTCGTCAAATGACCGCCTAGCAAAAGTTATTTTAATTGTATGTCGCATTATATTGTTTTCGTCATCGTTTCGTCAAAATATCTTCCCGTCATGTGCAGTGTGGGATATTTTTTAATCTTGATGCCAGGAGCATTCACCAATGAAGGGAAAAAATATATATGTTCTTACATGAAACAACCGAGAATTCGAATCGAACTTGAGTCGCAAAAAGTCCTTAGATGCCGCATTGGCTTTAAAGAGATGGTATAGTTCTGGTTGAGAGGGGAGATTCAGATTTTTACTTTTTGCGAGATAATTAGAAACCACTTTTAAGATGCTAAAGAGTATACAATTCTAAGATGAATTCAATGTTTATTTTATGAAAATCGGTCTTGTATAATGCCTGAGATCCTAATCAGAGGTAGGTTCCACTTTTATCAGGACAGCTTTGTTCCTGGATATCTCATCCATTTCAAAACAAATCTTCATTACACAAACTTGGAATTCCTCTTAGAATGTACGCTCTTTAATATTTCATAAGTGGTTTCTTATCTCACAAAAAGTTGGAAACCTTATGTCCCATTTCAACCAAAACTTTACCATCCCTTTAGAGGGAGAGATGACTAGGGGAGTGAAGAAAGAGAGATAGAGGAGAGAAAGGGATGCATCATGTGTAAAGGAAGTGGGTTAGAGACACAGGTAGATAGACAGATAGATAAATAGATAGATAGATAGATACATGTGCAAAGATTGATAGATGATAGATAGATAGACAGATAGCTAGCTAGCTAGCTAGATAGATAGATAGATAGATAGATAGATATTGATATTCTAGACAGAAAGAGAAGGAGAAGAAATGGATGACGAGCCGAAATCTAAGGCATAGTGGAGCTGTACTTACTGTCCTTGCGATCACATCTTGCTGCCATGGTAAAACTCGGTGCCTTCTTTCCATCGGGGCGGTGTCGGACGGCTATGTGGTAATGGTTTGGTCCGGGGCCGCTGGGCACAGAATCTGTTTGAAGAGTATTAAAATATAAGAATATAATTGCTGTTGTCAAATCTTACTACTATTCCACTCGCTGCATATTTTCATGCGAGAGTCGGTTTCAAATATATTCCAGTATTTCATAACAACGTACTTGCCGTACAAATCGGCAACATCTCTTCGCAGTCTCTATTACTACTCCCCCCCCCCCCCCCCCCACAAAGAAAAAAGTGGAGAAAAAAGGAAAGGAGGTTTCTTTTTAGAAGCGCTCTAGTGATCCTTGAACAATTATTCACGGGGATTGAATACTCACTCAAAGGAAATAAACCCCCAAAGTCACGCCGATCGTTCATTTGTATTTCGGCAATGTTTCATTCAGAGCAAGGTTTTACACTGTTTAATGATCTCGTTTGAAACAATCTGCATGTTTTAATGGAAAATTAACGAAGACAAAAAAAAAAGTTGCGTTTGTTGACAGACTGAAAGGCTGATGAGCCCATTGGGCGCTCGTTGAGTGGTCGATGAAAGTCCATTGAAAACCCGATTCCCTCTGGAACCACTGAGAGACTGTTTCAAAACCAGTTCATCTGTTCATTTGAGCTGATGGAGACCATTTCCACCGTCCACAGCATACATAGCGGAAAGAACATTGAAGGAATCGCTGCAGACCTCTGAGTTCATTGAACGCTTACTGAAAGACCGCGAAGAGATTCACTAACTTATTTGGGGCACTCTGTGGTCTCTAAGTGACCTCCCCTCTATGGAAAGGGAGAATAACTAGCAAGAAAGATATTAGGGGAACTTCGGGAAACTTTAAGACAGCTTATAAGAAATTGTTCGCACGTTCTTATCCAAGACAAACCGTCACATCTGATCCTTTCTAGTCTCCTATTAAATGTTTTTGAAAATGCAAGTTGCGCTTTTTACATTTTTTTCTCTCCGTTCTGATAATTTCCCAAACAATGATGAAGTTATTCCGGTCCAAGTGAGCAAGTCACAGCCCAGGATGTGATTAGGAGTGGGTCGTTCTCACGTTACGGAAATTAGTGTTACCGTCGAGCGGGAGATCGCAGATTAAATCACGAATTGCCGTGCAGACGACGAACGCCAGGGATAGCTCTTTTATAATGTCTGACAATGAAGTATGAAGGGAGCAAAATTATGACTGACAGATGTCAGCATCTAATGTTTCTTTGGACAGGAGGAAACTCCTGGTAATGGACTTGGAAATAATGTCTCCTCGATTAAGATATCACTCGCAATGTTTCGGACACCACCCCCTCCCCATCCCAACCAAAGTAAGCTGCGCGGTTTACTGTGCGTCTCCCGCCAGTGGGCGCGATGTATCACGTGAAAGGAACGGTATAACTTTCACTCATTTCCACGCTTGGGAAAAAGAAGGAGGGTGTGGGTATAGACATCACGCTCCATTGGTGGCTATTAGTACAAACGGATATTTGGTATGGCAAGCAACTACCTGTCATAGCCAGTACGAGCCAGCTTACAAATAGCAAAGCAACAGAAACACGCAAAATAGGAATTAAGTAAAGGACATAGTCATCATAACATGAGGCAGACAAAAAAAAAAAAGTCCAGTAAACGCATACGTCCCACTTATTTTGTAATGTATTTGAATCATAACAGCAGTAGTGGTACCAGAGGGGAATACCTAGGACAGGTTTATGAGCTGCATCCTCTCCAGAAAAATGAATTGGGGTCAACGTAAGTCCCATGTTACCTTCGTTTCCTGATCCGTGTACAGGGGACACCTGTTTCACGATCTATGAAAAGTCAGTTTTACAGTCATGGAAAGGTCTTCGGATCCTCAACTGTCAACTGATACGATTATTGGGTTAACCCTGACAGGACCATTGTCTCAACTGTCATTGATAGCACACATGATAGTTTTGCCTTAAGTATGATATAGGTTAAACCGACGCAGAATGTTCAGTTTGACATGCATTGTAAATCAATTTCACACTCAACGTATACCTTGTGAAACTGCAGTAGTTTTTGAAGGAATAAGAAGCAATTGTTACATTGCATATCAAAGGTAAAACGTCGTTGTTGTTACGTGACGTTTTATAATCAATTACATCGATTACATTTGTATCGGAAGAGGGAATCGCATGAAGCTCAATACTTCTGCTCGGGCACGATTCGATCATCAAGTGCCAATATCGTTCTAACTACCCACTGCTGAACAGGGAGGGCGCTTCAGGAATAAGTTGCGTATTACGATACATAGAAACTTTCTTCTTTTTCAAAATTACTAAAAAACAACGCATTATCCCGGCAAAATTTGTCAGCTAGACAAGTTTCTTGGTAGACCCTTTCGATGTGTTCCGAGCAAAGACGAAATGTTTGAAGATGAATTTGAGCTCTTCTAAGAACTATGTTTTACCTTTAAACAATACGGTAAAAATGGTCCTATACATTATTTCAAAAGCATCACAGGGATGACGCACAGAAAAATAAAAAGCAAACATAAAATGAGTCAGCCCAATCGGAACAAGATTCTATGTTTTGATTTATGATCACAGAGAAAAATTCACGAGGGAAATTAGGTTATGTTCATCACCAGAGTGAAGTCTCTATGTAGATGTGAGGGCAGGAAAGCTTAAAGAGAAATTCCATGTGTCTCCTCTCCCATCTACACGCCAGTGTTATCTGGAACCAGACCACAGTGGAATCCTGCATTCTGATGCTTCTATCGAAGATTGATACCGGCTTCAAGACCAACATGCAAACGTTGTTCTTCCATCGTAGATATAATGATTTTCCATGCTATGCACGTAGTCATTCCTGTTTCGTTTCTCGTTCCTGGCTTGGATTAATTTCATTCGTGGTCAGAAAATGTCTTATGTTTGTTTGTTTTTACATTTTTATTTCTTTTAGGCTGGCTCCCAAACAAATTTAGAAATTCACCTTAATCACCTGTGTATTTTCAAATTGTGTTGGAGCGCGAGTTCGAATCATATTCAATCGATAGGTGAAAATGCACAAACTGACTATTTGGCAACGTGTTCG
This sequence comes from Diadema antillarum, assembly GCF_040938485.1. Classification (NCBI taxonomy): domain Eukaryota; kingdom Metazoa; phylum Echinodermata; class Echinoidea; order Diadematoida; family Diadematidae; genus Diadema; species Diadema antillarum. The sequence continues at coordinate 916,202 of NW_027271870.1, read as the reverse complement.
ATTTGGTGTTTGGTTTGGTTTAGTTTGGTCTGGTCTGGGGACCGTTTCATGAAACTTTTTGTTAGTGATTTACACTGACAACTGTTAAAAGCTGCTAAATTCCTTGCGTCTGATTGACTGATAGCAAATTTGTCGGTGAAAACCTCCGACGAATTATTTGATGAAACGCCCCCTGGTCGACCTGCGGGGGGGGGGGGGGTTAAATGCTTATAAGCAAGCAAACACGGGAACGGCGGTTTTAAGAACATAGTTCCTTGCTTTATCGGAATTAAATACTACTTTCTAATGTAGTGGCCAGGTGAGTTAAATTACTTTTTCTTTACAGTGTGACAAGCATTTCGGCATTTCCACTCACCGTTGACTTGGGTCGTTCGTCGGCGCATGGTATAGGCAGGAGCATCGTTGTCAGTGAAAACGCGAGGTCTCAGGTACGTACCCGGTCCCGGCGTATCTTCGGGTTCTGGAAGATAATGTTTCCAGTGTCATGATCGCCGAAAAATATAATATGTAAGATCGTAGGACCCTACTCCTACGCATTATGTATTTACATACACTATGTAACTAGATCCTTTTTCGTTGTAGCTAAATTGTTGTAGATATATTTTTGTTTTGTTCCTGCTACAATCGTTGTACAGACGCTTAGTTTAATCTTAAAGCCTTTATGTAGTTTTGGAAGCTTTAAACACCAAAATCTTCCTATTAACTATAATTGTATGCTTTCTGTATAATGATCATGCACATGAGGAATTTGTATAACATTTGGAAAAACAGGGTTGAGATTATTATATCTAACCATTTTTGTCCTGTGATTTCTGTTTGTTTGTTTTTAAGCAAATGTCTGCTATGACAAAAATGACATTCTCTTTGGGGTAGAGAGAAGCCATGTGGAAACGTACTGCATTTAAAAATTCCAATAATATTTTAGTGGTCTAGAGATTGAGATGGGGAAAGTTAACAAACGTTATACTAGTACCAGTACTTGTACTACTAGTACCTCCTTGGTTATACGTTATACTAGTATCTCATGGTTTTCGGAACGTCAGAACCAATGTCTCGTCCCCTTTCTCTTTCTACCTGTCTGTCTGTCTGTCTTTCTGTCTATGTGTCCATGTGTCTGTCTCTCGGCAAATTACTTGCAGCTAGTAAAGGGCTTAAGAAAAATATCGTGGAATATCATCTGATGCGAAAGTGGGAAGGCAACGTCCGTGAGTTCATACATTATACTCCCCTTCAGGTGACTGAAATAGAATTTGCGAGAAATGTCACATCCACAAAAATATCATTCTCGATCTTCTTTGTACTCTCTCTCCCCCTCTCCTCCCCCTCTCTCTTTCTGTCTCTCATACCCTCTGTCTCTTCGTTGTCTTCCCTTAAAAAAAAAAGAAAAAAAGAAACTCCAGAAAATCTCCCACCACTGCGGGTGCCCGCGAGCAATAACCTATTCATATTTTCGTCGATCCTAATCTGTCCATATTCCGTTATGGGATCCGTCACGCATCCCTATTTGTTTTGGCCTGTGGCCCACAGTTGCTATTTTGATCCCAACTGAAGACAATGATGTGTCTCCACGTTACATGGTAACGAAACACTTTGGATACAAGCTATATGACGAATATTGACAATCCAAACAATTGTTTGACGGTTGTCGTCGGGTTAGTATATATATATATATATATATATATATATATATATATATATATATTTTTTTTTTTTATATATTCCTTCTGCTGTTAGATTTTTTTTCTAAGGTTTGTGATGCAACGAGTTAGAGAAACAGATACAATATACATGTAAAGACTAATTATTGAAGAGATAGAAATATGCATCTTATATTCATATGTTTACTTGCATGATTATTTTGTTATTTATATGATACACGAAAAGTAATTTTGTTGTTATTTACACGTACAATTACAATACATGGTAGGCCTACGTTGTGATTGGGTCAGATTTTCCATCTTTGATCTATTACTCTGAAGGTTTCCAATAATAACTTACATGTTTTCCAACAGCAATACAAAACTTCTCCTTGTTGCCTTAACAATATCAAGCAATCATATATTTGACAAAAAAGTGAATCAGTTGAAAGCAACGGATTCGCGATTGCAGTGATGGACGAGTTCTGACAAATTTCGGATTTGCTTGGGACGCCCTCTTCGGCTCACACTGAGCAACAGCGATGAACCCCGTCCCAACGTGGCTCACGAGTATTGTAACATCAGACGAATTCCTTGATTAGTTGTAATCTTCAACGACGGAAGAAAGCTTGGAGTAATTTTGTTGTTTCGAAAAGGCAAAGTCTTGCTTCCTTTAAACTAATGGGAGGGAGGGAGGGAGGGTGGGGACGGGACTGAAAAATTAAACCAAGGTCAGTCCTTGTCACTGCAACTTTTAGATTAGGCAACCCGAGGTCTTCTTCATGGAATAATCATAACAAGAAATTAAGTTACATATAGCACAATCACACAGAAAAGAAAAACAATGACAAAAGTCGGCATGATGTTCCTAGTTGTTGTTGTTTTTTTTTTTTGTGTGTGTGTTAGACGTAGTGTGGGATGTGAATTAGCTCTTTTAGGAATTGTTTATGATAAAACAGTGCAACATAATGTTAATTTATATAAACATTATAAATAGGATATGTCTTTCATACAATCAAACAAACCTGACGATTAATTGAAAACAATGCTGTTACTTTTAATGCACTTCGCTTAATAAATTATCATTAATTCTAATTCTAATTTGCCTTTTCGTCTGGGTTTGTAATTGTGTTTGTGTGTGTGTGTGTGTGTGTGTGTGTGTGTGTATGTGTGTGTGTGTGTGTGCGTGTGTGCGTGTGTGAGTGTGTGTGTGTGTGTGTGTGTGTGCGTGTGTGTGTGCGTGCGTGTGTGAGTGTTTTACTTTTTCAAAATACATTTTTAGAGGATTACTTACTGAGTTGTGTGACGGGATATTTGCAGATGCCGCGGAAAGAATAGCGGGGCGCCCTCCTGAGTGTCTTGTCGCTGATAGTGTAGTGAGTGGAGCTAGGTCCGATCCCGTCTGTAGGGAGGTAAAAAACAGAAAGAGTGTGGAATGGCCATAAACATTTTTTGTTTCTTTTAACTATGGATGGCGAAAGTTTCATGGGTGTTTTCCACGTAAATGTTGTCTCCACTAAGAGACAATGAAGAGGCTGGAATAACGGGACAAGTGCTTCCGGTACAACTTTATAGACAATGTTCAACTATGATAAACGTGGCGCAACACAGGGTATAGAGAGTGAGAGAGGGAGAAATTATGAAAGAGACAGGCAGTCAGAAAGACAAATAAGAGGGAAAGAGAGAGAGAGAGAAGGAAAGAGACGCCCTAAGTTTGCAACACGGTGACGTTTGATTCATTGTGACCAACTGCTTTCACATTGCAAAACAAACATGCGTCAGTATTATGATAGGGACAGTACATAATCATGATAAAGATTATAAACAGATTATAAATTGATGACATTATGATGATATCATTACACAAGGGAGGGAGATACTGGTGGCACAACAACACGTCACACATTCTGACAACAAAACAAATCACCATCATCAGTGATACAGGAAAACTTTATTCTTCCCTTGCCTCACACGGCATCGTACCAGTCTCGATCCATCTTCTTCTCTAACGTGGGCCTTACAGGCCACATCCACTTTGTAGAAATTCATATTCATGACAATGACATTATACTAGTACATGCATTGTTGTTCTAAGGTATCAAGCTGCTTAAAAGGTCTGTCATATTGTATTTCTGCATTTCATAAAGAATAATGACTATATTCAAATTATCTTATACGTAATTGCAAAGAATATTGCCTGTCTGCCCACGCAACTTCAACGTACGAAGCGGACGACCATGATGTGTCGAACCTCCATACGATTTAATCCTCTCGTTACTAAAGGGGGATTATACTATACAAGATGTCTCATTGTATTCTGAAGTTCTAGTTATGAGAGACTTAATACATTACGCGGCTACTCACCGGCGTCGGATTCGAACGGGCGATAGGTGATCAACGCAGTGGGTGCGTCCGAGTTCTTGATGAGATCCCGAAGGAAGTAGGAGTTGGGGCTGGGACCGTACGTCTCTGTAGGTGTGAAAAGCAAACAGAATCAAACTTACCGTGCGGAAAAAGAAATTTGTAAAAAGCTGCTGAATGGATGCCGTAAAAGATCCATGGTATGTATGCATGCATACACTCACTTTTAATGCCAAATAAGGTACGTTCAATAGACACCAGTGACTCTCTTTATTATAAAGGAGCAGCATTCGGTAATTACGGCAACAACTAACAGGTTTATGGCCTCCAGGGGCACGAAAACCCTCGAAAACATAACTCATTCATGTGAGGAGGGAGTATCGGATCTTGAAATCAAGCTATTGGTGCTGACAGAAATGCATAAGTGTCGGCAATGAAGTAAACGGAGGATGTCGAAAGGATCATTTGCGATACCTATAGAATGAACACTGGAAAGAAGTTGACGGTAAAGCCACAAACAAACAAACAAACAAACAAACAAACAAACAAACAAACAAACAAACAAACAAAGAGAAGGGACCTGACGTGTTGTTTAGCAAAATTAAAGGAGGTCATCGAAAGTAAAATCATGCTACTGTACAAGCACAAAGAAAAGAGTATCAGATAAAACGAGTTCTGTTTGTATGTCGAAAACTTAGGCGATCGGCATTCGCTGTAGCCTATATGATATCACATGTCATTATTTTCGAGATTATTATTTATGATTGCCGTTAATAACTTCTCTCTTCTACTGTTTGTCTTTTGAATCATAGGGAGCTATTTTCGTCGAGTTGGAAACATTGTCTTTAACTCCACATTTTTAGTTTGTTATTCTCATGGTTTTCACGTTTTCTCAAGAAGCGCTCTCCATGTAGAATGAGAGTTAAGCACAAAATATCATTTTAATTCAGCCCAAGGTATTCATGAGTTTGCACTTTCTTACAAATGGGTTATATGGTGTGTTACTTTTTTGCGTGTGAAAAAAACCCAACTACAAACAAACAGATCAGGACCTACTTTTAGAAAGACATTCAACTGTGCGCAGTGAAACCAATGTCAGGTACTGTCAGATGCGATATAAAGTTCTCAAACATTACTCAGCTCTGTACAAGCTGTAACTCTTTAATCGTTTTTTTTTTTCAAGGTTACTGACAAACTGACTTCACTGTACTTCATAGTGCTGAAGAGGACTCTCTCCTTTGAATATAGACCAGGATGACACGCTAACAAATCTGTGTCATTGAAAGAGACAGTGATGCGTAGAAGTAATTTCTCATCGACGTGGAATTTCCTCTCCTTATCTCTTGCTGGCATCATCATACTGACCGGAGGGCGCCATCATCGATGACAGCCAGATAACCGACTTATCATTACTTTTTGTTGTTGTTACTTTTTTTTTTCAAGGCTGGAGACTAATTTTCAAGGCGGGAAGTGCAGGATTTGTACTTTTGAGCAAGGTATCCACATTCTCCCAGTCCCAGTAGACTAATTTCTAGAGATCCTCCAGGCTCTTCGATTTTTCCTATCTCTCCGATAGCCTGTTTTATTTTTTGTTTTTTTTTTTCTTCTTTTTTCTATGGTATTTGATTACATTTCAAAGCGTGTTTGTTCCGTTAGGGTTGGATTTCACATCTGTAGGTCTTAATATTCTTGGGGCGTTTCCTACGCGTAATTGGTAGACACACCCAACGTTTCAATGGGAACTTCGACTTGATTGTTTGTCATCCTTACGAGGCAATTTCTATTTGGACTTTTATTCGTTAGTCCCAGCCTCTTTCCATTGTGTTTGCTTTACCTATTACGTTACGTTTGTTCCGTTGCGATCGTATCACTTTTGATTTAGTTCTTGATGTACCGCGGGCATTTTCCTGCATTAAACAAACGAGGTGTCCCAGTTTTACTGGAATTTGTGGTCTAGAAATCAAAAGATGAAGCAAAAAGTACAGACCAAGCATTTATGCTAACAGTTGACAGTATGGCCTCATTTGACGATGATGGAATAGTCAATGCCGATGTTGACAATACATGTATCATTATGTGAATACGCGGAATTGAGAGGATCTTAGTCCTTTCAAAGGGAAAGAGTTGCAACGCTTGTAACAATTCTGAATTTCAAGTGCGCATGGCCTTGCAACAACATACCGACAGAGAAGACTTCAGATGATTTTAGCTTGCCATAGGTAGTGAATTTCTTCTTTTATTCCCTGTTAAACCGCCCCCACAAAAAAAACCCAACAACACACACATACACACACACACTTTTATGTCAATCTTTTTTTTCCTTTTCATATAAACAATACACACACACAGACACACACACACATAACAACATCAAAGTCAAACACAAATACGAGGCATAGGGTGAGAGTGTTGTACATAGAATAAGTGCTTTTCCTGCTTTGAATAATAGATTGAATCGAACAGTCATAATTTGTGTCTCAGTTCTGATTTTCGTATGTGCGTACTAACAGAAACTAACCAACAAAGAAAACACTCTTACATATAGAGAATGAAGGGTGATATAGATAATTGTGAGGACGAGAACAAATGCATACTAAAACTCTACGACGGTAGATTGATGAATTATTTTGCGATGAACTCACTCGGTTCGTAGGGTTGTCTGCTTCGTATGGACATGGCGAGACCTTTGCCGATCTTGCTGCGGACATTGTAGGCGAACGGTGACGGAGAATCAGAAACTTTGCAGTGAAAACGAGTGACAGATGAAAACGAAAATGATGATAAAGGAAAAAGGAGTAAATAAATTGAAGCTAAGCATGACGATGAATACGTGGAATTATCTTCCATCAGAAATTGCATCAATTATGCTTCAAGAATGGAACAGAATGGTATTAAGATACCACATCATACCTCAAGAAAGTCATCTCATTCATCTTTACTATCATCATCATGATCATGAATAGCATAATAGCGATAACGTTATGACTATAATCATCATCACAATTGCTAAGATTATTACTGCAGTTGGTATTATCATTGTCATCATTATTGTTATCATTACCATTTCCTTTATCGTTATTATCATATCCATCATATTCATATCATCATAATCATAATTACTGACACTAATAATAGTAGCAACATTAAACTCATTATCGTCATTAGCAATTTCATTATCATTTTAGATGTTGTAATCAGAACTTCATGTCAGTCACTGGCACTTCTACTTTTGTGAAAAATGTTGTTTTGAATGTTATTACAGTGTGCTATTCATTAATATCAACGCTGATTAATACTGAAACAATACCTGTTTGCCACTGCGGTTTAAGTCTCTTTCCCAGGGTGTATCCCGAAGACGTCGGGGGTTCTGTCACGTTGTACGCGGCGGGCCCCGGGCCCAGCGACTTCTCGCGTCTGTGGAGAATGCCGAACGATTTCTTGGAGCCATCATCCTTCAGCTTCGGGGTGTAGGCGTTCGGGCCCGGTGTCGGAATACCTACGAGAAGTAAACCGCATTGATTGATGAACATGAGCACTTACACTCCAGAGTTAAGAACGTGAGATATCATTCTTTGCGTACGTTACGTGAACTTTCTTTCTTATAGGATATCGCTGTCGATAGACTTTTTACACACGTAGATGTTGAGAAAAAAAAACAACTATAGACACTTTAAGATACAGCAACATGGATATTTCTTGTAGCCATTTGATGAGGATCAAACGCAAATGACGTCGGAGTCACGTGACAACGACGATCTTTTCGAGAGCTTGGTTGGTGTTGGAGAACCATGATAGATCTTTTACCAATATTCAGACAATCGCAGGTTTCTTTATACCTAATATATAACTAAATATGGAACAACAAATCACACAAAAACACTAAACGCAAATATGAGTAATCCTCCCCCTCCCCCCCAAAAAAATAATCAATGATATTACTTCATGACCGTTGTGGTCTTCATGATCATGGTCTCCGAACCCCAATCCTTTCCCCACCCCACCCCCACCACACACACACACACACACACACGCTTCGAACGAAAACAGGACAAACACGAACAAATGAAATTAAAGTGGGACTTTTCGAACATGAATGAGACAGTCTCGAAGGTATACACTGTAATAATTTTACACACCGTGTGCGTTGCCTGACAATGCGTTGCTTGGATGACCGACGTTCACCTTCTCGTGGTGCCTGGATGAGACACTCAGCTTGGGGGCGTGCTTGCCTGTATTCAAGTAGCGCACGTTGTACTGGGCTGGTCCGATGGTATTCGTCGAATCAGCTTGGGAACAGAACGAAACGAAGTCGTATCGAAAATAAAATAGGACATTGCGGAAGTGAAACGATGATAATTTATCACTCACAGATGAATCATCTCTTTTTGAGAGAGGAGGTTGAACTGAAAATGTTAGGGCCCGAGAAAGAATTTTAAGGAGTGGAAGAATTGAGAGCAGTGCTAATAATGCCAACGACAGTAATCATTGATGAAGATAACGCTGATAATACGAGTTTTATCATCAATATTTAGAGCGTTAACATTATAATTTATTATCATTCATTTCACATAAGTGTGAAAATAGAAAGGCCTCTTCCATTTTCATGCCCTGACACTATTGCAAGGCTTTACCGTTACCATAGTGACAGAAGATGAAAAATGAAGAAGAGGAAAGGAAAGAGATAGACAAATGAGAGCTAGAGAAATGCAAGAAGAAGACGATGTCGAAAGTGAGAGGGAGGAGGATGGATGATGATGGTGATGATGATGATGATAATGATGAAGATGATGAAGATGAGGTGGAAAATGAAGAGAAAGAGGATGATGATGAAGAGATTGAGAGGAAGGATGAGGAGAGAGAAGAGGAGGAAGCAGAGAAGGAAGAGAGAGAGGAGGAAGATGGGGATGAGTTTGAAGAGGATGAAGATAGTTATAATGATGATGATGATGTTGGTGGTGGTGGTGACATGAGGAGGAGGAGGTGGAGGTGGAGGTGACTGAGATAATACCAAGCTGACATTCTTACTGGCCTCTTCGGTGAGCACTGTTTTCCCCTTGCCCTTTAAGGTCACTCTCTTGTCCGTCCATATCAGATCTCCCGTGGTGTCGTAGTCCGCTGGTCCCGGGGCAGGTTTATTAGCTAAATGTAAATGATCACATGATCAGTACATGAAGTGCAATTATCACTGAATTACACAGCTCACTTCGTGATGTTGAATGTTAAAGCTCATGCTCTACGTGCATAGGCCTTCAAAGATCCTACACCCCATCATTGGCCTTACTATGAGCAGGATGAGTTCATGTAATAATATTTTGGCACGTAAACATTACGGGCGAATTATGTCTAAATTACATTGAACATTTCTTGTGAATCTCAGGTCTTTACAAAAGTTAAATGTTGAATCTTGCGTCATAAGCAATAATTCACTAAATTTCGAATAATTTTTGTACACATAATATGCACAAAGAAGTCTCAAGCCGCGTTACCGCTGAAGTCCTTGCTCCGGCCAACGATAGAGAAATGAGGGAAGGCGGGCCGCGTCAGTTGTTGGCAAGGGAGATAGTCCGCGGGACCTGGACTGGGAAAAGCTTGGGGGACAAACAAACAAATAAACAAACAAACAAACAAACAAACAAACAAAAGAAGATAGTGAATGCTCATTCATAATGATTATCATCCATGTAGGTTCCACCCTGTCCTACAAACTTACAACACTCAATACGGTCGTCTACTCTCATTTAATCCAAATGCGGTGTTGCAGTGTAAATAGTGCTGGAGTTAGCTGGTCATATTTTCTAGGAAGCGGGATATTTTAAAATTATCATTTACGAATCCTTCCTCCAATTATCGCTTGCAGGACCAGTATTGTTATCATGGTTCATCATTTGTTTTCAATATTTCTCGGTACCTAATGAAGTATGATTCTTGTTATTTTGCTGCAGTTAAGTGTCTTGTAGATTGTGATCATCACCGGTCGTACTTTTGTATCCTTGCGGATTGTATGTGTAATGTAGTGACTATAATTTTTATATTGGTACTGATTTAACAAATATGGTATATAATCTTGCACAAGTAAATGGGATGATAGGTTTGTTGAAACCCGTTGAGGACGGATTGATTTTGCTGTAACACGCATTGCCCATAGACACCTGCCCGAGTATACTCGGGACTCGTCCTCAACGGGTTTTAAGGGAAATGAGGATATCAACAAGAAACTAACGCGTTGACAGAATCAAGAGTCATTATGGCGTGTCATAATGTCAAGAGTCATCACGGTCATAAGTTCAAAATTGTATCCTAAAGACATTTTCCCCCCTACAATGTCTCAGGATTTACTCAAGATCTCATCCGGACATCGATGTAACAGCATCATCGTCAAGGGAGGGTGCCGTGAATATGCAACCTGTCTATGCCATTTCTTTTATATATATAAATGCGTCTTGAATTTTTGAGTAGATATTGGGTTTTTTGCATTTATGGGTAGACTATTCCAATTGACTATGGTTTAAGGCGGATAGTTACCAGGTATACCAAACAAATATAATACATCACTTCATTGGTAATAATAATAATAATTGACAGTGCTTATATAGCGCATAACACATAGTGATAATGTCCCTATGCACTATGGTAAGCCTAAACCCAGTCAATTTTATCATTGTCATGGATGTTCTGTCCCCTTCATTTGCAAGCTCGACTTCATATAATAATGCCTCCGGTGACACTTCGTGGCGGAGGCACAAAAATATCCTCCGATTTCTGTTCTCCATTTAATACTTATGAACCCACTAGACATAGGAAACTAACATACCTTGTTGAGTAAGAGGCTTGCCTCCTTTAGGAACGATGTAATCCCCCATGGCGGTCCGTTCATGTTTTCCTATCGGAGAGGAAAGCAAAATTAAAGAAAATGGAAATCAGCCCCATACTCCAGATCTAGATCTATAGACTATGGGCTGTAGGAGCCTACTATAGCTAAACCAGAAATAATAAAATGACGTAAAGAGATGAAAACATGTAGATACACAACTACAGGCATTTAGCTGATTTAGGCCCTATCATATAATATGTCGTGTTGATTGAACAATTAAAGTATTATGGATGTTGACCTTCAACTTATCAAAAAAAATACACGTCAGATAGGGTCTAGATTTATAGTCTATTCAGAGATAAGGATAGGTCTTTCTACTGTATATTACAAGAGTTGATAGGCAACTTTGAAATTGAGTGACTCCAAGAAACTGCTAATATAGTAATAATAGGGCCTACTATGATTTTGTATAAAAGGGAGTGGCAGAACAATATAATACTATACTCTATAGACGATCTACTTCTGGTGTTAGTTTAGAGCCCTATCTGTTTGTGGTTTCTTTTAATTAGAGTCTTAAGACGAACAGATCGTGGAAATCTCAATCGATAGCTAAAGTCTTAAAGACAAGCAAGACAACTAAAGTTAAGGTTATTTCCGGTCGAGTAAACGCCGCATTTCTCAAAATCAAAATGAGTGTGTCTAGTGTCTAGAGCAAATTGTAACGTTTAGAGCATGTAGTTAGACATGGTAGAGGGGAGATTGTTGAAAACAAAATCGACCGAGAACCATCTCTTCCAGATTTCTAATTCTATTGCGTATTGCATTTATTTTTGCATCTGTCAACATCGGACTTATTCTTTCTATCAGTATCATTTCTATTTTCTATCATACTAGTAATGTACAAAGTCAGGGAAGATATTTTTGTAAAGGCCGATTCTTCCATCGCAGTCACTTTTCTTCGTTTCTGCGTTCTACTTCTGCTACTAGTGCTAGTCCTAACTAAATTCTAACATAAGATCTTTCTAGAAACTTAGAGATCTATCTAACACTAGAGGTCTAACTAGTACACGTAGTAGTAAGTAGGCCTGCTACCAGTGCTAGTACTAGACACAATCCATGCTACGTGTACGTCATTAGACATGAAGTTCTTACGTTAAACCTAAGGCTAGAGATCTTTTATAGTTCTAACGCTAACATTACGTTTTAGGCCCTGTGCTGGTAGCCGATTCATCTGTCATTTTTTCTTTTCTTTTTTTTTTCCTGTTTTTTCTAGACGTAAAGTCCTAACTGACAACACTGTTCATTCTGGCAGAGGTTTCTACCGCCTAGAGTCTAACTAATTTGTCTGGTACATTAATATCACACTTAGATTATCCACAATACGCACTTTTAGTTCCATGTTGGCCGTCCTCTTCGGCTGCAATCGTGTCTTTTGACCCATTGTCTGCTGCCAGTGCTGGATCACGGATGTCCTGAGAAGCCTCAGTCACGGATTCTTTTATAGTTTGCATCCTCCCTCGAGCTCTGCTTCTCTTCTTTGAATTACAACATAGATGAACGAATTCTCAACGTAGAATAGGGATAACGTAAACTTGACGGCGACGTGACAGTGAAATTTAACTTGATACAAAAAGATTAAAATAGTGCAACGTGTGTACAAGCATACGGGACCGAGCACTTTTTTCAATGTACAAGCACTGGGACCATATCCGGATCTATGGATGGTACGATTGGCGCCGCCCACTGCACTGTACCTACATGACAGTGTACTGATATGATACGGGTGTTGTATTTTGATGTGTATTGTCTGTACGTACGTCGGCATGGTTATCACACGCGCTCAAGGTCGCGCGCGCTAACCCATGACGCCATAATACAGTATACTACGCGATTAGTGATTAATTACCCACGCCGATGAAAATCGGCAGGGGGTTATGTAAAGGGTTCCGTATGTTTGTTTGTTTGTTTGTTTGTTTGTTTGTTTTTTTTTTGTTTGTTTGTTTGTTTGTTTGTTTGTTTGTTTGTTTGTATGTTTGTTTGTTTGTTTGTTTGTTTGTTTGTTTGTGTACAAGATAACAAGAGAACGGGTAAACGGATTTGCACGAAATGTTCAGGGAATGTTTGGATAATGACAGGAAAGAATCGATTAGATTTTGGTGATAATCGGTTGACCCTTGCAAATTCTGTGTGACCTTGAAGTTTTGACCCCATGGTATAGTGACCATTCCGAAAATTTCCCGTTTCTCACTTTGCGATTTTCCGCTACCATACGAACACATAAACTCCCCAACGATCCGACTTCGCTGCTCAAATGTTCGTAAGAATTCCGAAATTTACGTTTAGGCCTATTTGAGGGACTATGTCCTTCTAGATTTATGAAAGTTCGTTCTCCGTCATCACAAACTGGCCCGTATTTTGATGATTTTTCAAATTAACATTGATTGTTTTTTTCGTTGGAGGAGCATTTTGCTCGGTCGCAGTCACACTGCACGATATGCGTGCTCAATGTCAATGCGTGTGCAAGGCCGCTGAAAATGCATCGCGCTCTACACTGTTGGTGCAAAATTGCACCGGGGACGTTGCGGCGCTCGTTGGTCGCCGAATACTGGTGCAGTAGACATTTGCATTCAACCCTTGCATTGAATAATTCCCGTAGACACTAATCATAGGGGTAATTGCCTGGGGGGTACGTAAATTTTGTTTTTCTTTTTTGCTTTTGTGGATACCATCAAAGATCGTACACTCATACGACCTCTGATATCATCACACTCTCGGCTTGCTATAATCAAAATATCCCGCAAGAAAACGGCGTATTTCTCGATTTTTAGCGCTTTTTCCGCGACCCGTCGCGTAGACAATACTCTTAAAACTGGACTTAATTCGCGCGCGCTTGGAAAAGTTCCGATTCTGCACTTTTGACGGTGGAATTTGGGATTTTCGATGGATTTTTGGAGGAGACTTAAGGACTTTCCTGTACGTGAATGAGTGTTAATACCGTATGTGTAATGATGTGATTTGCGTGTGATGTGACTGTAGAACCAAAGATCGTACACTTCAGTGTACGATCTTTGGTAGAACTCACTGGTTGGTGATAAAGCACACTGGCAATTAAGTGGCCGAATTCTGGTAGATGACCGAATGCACATTATGTTTACCCCGACTTTGTACTTAGGCGTGGGTCTGCCGCCTTTGACGGCCCCTCTCTAGTTATCAAATTAATTTACTAGAGTAGATGTGGCAGCCATAGGCTATCGAGTACAGAACATAGGAAGATATCAATGCAGAAAGGAAATGTACGTTAGTCTGATCGGGAAGGCGACGAATTTCATTATGCATTTGTTTGAACACTGTGCGTTTATAAATGATTATGGCTCAAGAATTACCGTAAATATGATAACCGATATAGGCCTACCCTTTCCGTTTTCAAAATGTTATGTGCATAAACATAATCAGTGAACTTCTATATTACTTTTCATTTATGTTTTGTAAACAACCTTGTAAATATTGTAAAGATTTAAGGGCTTTTTACACATGTAAATTTTTGCTTAGCCCCGGACCAACGGTGGGGCTAAGGGGGGGCCTTAGCCCCACCGTTGGTACGGGACTATCCTTAGCCCACTTTCTGTTTACACTCGTTTTTGCCAAAGTGGGCTAGCCCCACCGATAGTACGGTACTATCTGGCCCTGCAAATTAGCAGGGGTTAGCACCGCAATTGCGGTGCCAAGCAAGTGAGTGTAAACAGAACGAAAAAATAATCCTGGGCTAAGCGAAGGAGGCGAAGTCCGACCCTCACTGACCAATCAGAAACGAGGTAATCAAGTGCTGCCGGTGCGTGCGTGTACGTGTACAGTACACAGCGTAATTATGAATATTCATGTGGTTTGGAAAGTCCGGGGCTAAGAAATACGAGTGTACAAAGGTCAGTTTTCTCCTTAGCCCCGGACAAGAGATAGTACGGGACTAATTGGCGAGTGTAAAAAGCTGAAAAAATTGGTACGGGACTAACGATAGTCCTGGGTCAGAGAAAGTCCGGGGTTAAGAAACACAAGTGTAAAAAGCCCTTTAGTCTGTTCTGTTCTGGATGTAGGCCTATTTCCAATGCGCTTCCCAATGCCTTGGTACAAGATGACATGGGAAAATAAAGCAATCGTCGTCATTATCATTGTCATTGTCACAACTGCCCTGGATAATGCTCCTGAGTTCACTTTGTATTGATGACGTCATAAAGACTTCTTCCTGCATGTGTATGTTCCTTGATGTTTGGTGATGGTTACAATACTAATACGTGACAACATTCGTTTGTGGGCTGTAAATGGGCCCACCTTTTAAGGTAATTTGTACAATAAGACGCAATAATTGTGTTTAATACCAGCAATGTAAAAAAAAAATCAATCTTGACCATTTTAAAAGCTGTTCCTACTGTGACAACTAGAAGCATTTGCGATGACTGAAGTATTCAATGTTACAGTTTTCAAAGATTACGAAGGGCACACACAGACCGACAGCAGCAATATAAGTGGCTTGGTTTTCATATTCAAATCTTATTAAGAATCTCATAACAAAGAGGCGTTTTTTGTGCAAAATTTACATCATATATTGTGCGTGCAGTCTGCCTATGTTGCCATCTTCAATCTTCGGATATCAAGACATAGTCATACCAAGCTGATACTCTTGGATAGTTTGAATCGAGTAGAAGTTTGGAAAAAACCAAGTGATTAGCATGGGCCGTATCTCAAGTTGTCAACACATCGGATTCCTTGTCAAAAAAAAAATACACAATGACATTCACGAGTATTTTGCGTTTCTTAATCAGGGTTTAATCCTGGTTGATTAAGTCATAACATGGTTGCGATATAACCAAACATCGAGTAAAATGGCGTTCTTTTTCTAATGAGCGTGCATTAAGAAGAGTAATTTCAATTATACAGCCAAAAATTTAGGAAAATAAGGAAATACATGTATCAAGTTCAAGTTTGCTTCACAGAAGACAATCAATACACTAATTAGGGTGTAGTTTTGTGCAGGATCAAATCTCATCAAGCGTACAACAAAGTTTTGCTGCTTTACTGCTGTACAGTGCCTCACGCACTCACGATATTTTCTCTAGAATGAGAATTAATTATAATGCTGTTGCGATGAAATTATAGCACGACATAAAAAGTGTTACAAATTGTCGATTACAGGTACAGCAAAATTTGGAGAAAATAAGTAGGTGAAAAAGAAAGAATTTATGGCTACATCGACTTAATATCTTCTCTTGTCATGCACAGGAAGGAGTTGGTTCACCGTCTTTCCTCTGTACAATAAAACTAAAGAATTTGCATAAAAGACTTCCATTTTTGTTAATAACAATGATCTTAAGATGTCTAAGATTGAAGCTGCAGAAAAAAACAGTATTACGTATATGTGATAATAATATTTCAACACAATCTTCAAAATAGTTCTTGTTATGTAACTAGAACGAATGCAGTGTCATTGAAAAAATGTCATTTGTCTCCATTTTGATGATTACCTGTATACTTAAAAAAATAAAACAGCGTTCAACTGTTTTTGCACTCAAACTCTTCACTTCTACTCTACTAATCCTGGTACTTTCCATGTCCTTTCTCAGCTGGGTAACGTATTATTCATTAGGTCTGCACCATGACAGGTATATACGATCGCTACCCTGTTTAATAAATCAAAACGCTCGGCTATACAGTACCAACCAACACTGCTATAATGTTAGTAGAAATTTTCACTTTATCAAGGATAGTTATACAGTTTATGGGTTGATACTGAAGCGTAAACTGGGTCATCCTTATGGAGCTTATCGATCCACGAGTCATACAGCTCACGCGGTCGACGTTATCTCAGCAAAAAAAAAGAAAAAAAAAGAAAAAAGGCACAGTATGCCTCAACACTAGGCATATAAGGGCAGTGAGTTGGATACTTGGCACATAAGGTCCATAAGGTAGACACTAGGCGAAAAATGCCCACGAGCTCGACACTACGTATAGGCGCGTGGATAAATGTCACTCTCGTGGGCCTTTTTTAAAAACCTATGGTTCGTGTTGCACATGTTGGCCTTGTTTGCCCCTTGTGTAATGACCTTTGCCTAGTGTCGAGCTGGTGGACCATGATAGCTCGTGGACATATTTTACTTGATGTCGAGCTCATGGGCCTTGTTCACGCAGTGTCTAGTTCGTGAGCTGCATGACTCGTGGGCTGTGTAACTCGTGGTATGTATAACTCGTGGGTTGTATTACTCGTGGGCTGTATAACTCGTGGTCATATTACTCTTGGATTGTATGACTCGTGGGCTGCATAACTCGTGGTCTGTATAACTCTTGGGTTGTATGACTCGTGGGCTGTATAACTCGTGGTATGTATAACTCTTGGGTTGTATTACTCGTGGGCTGTATAACTCGTGGTCATATTACTCTTGGATTGTATGACTCGTGGGCTGCATAACTCGTGGTCTGTATAACTCTTGGGTTGTATGACTCGTGGGCTGTATAGCTCGTGGTCATATCACTCTTGGGTTGTATGACTCGTGGGCTGCATAACTCGTGGTCTGTATAACTTTTGGGTTGTATGACTCGTGGGCTGTAGAGCTCGTGGTCTGGATAACTCTTGGATTAATTGTATGACTCATGGGCTGTATGACCCTTGGGTGTCGAGCTCGAGAAGTGCAGTGCCCCGTTTGAACATTTATAGTGGCTCCAAAAGGTTGTAACAAATTCTGCATTTCGAAGCTCTGCCCTGCACCACCGTCATTATGCAGCCTCATGTGTGTCGCTTTTCGACATTTCTTCTGCACAGACACTTGGTACTATCCGGCTTAATTAGCGTCCCGTTTCTCTTCAGAAAATTTGAATGGTAACAGCCTTTTCAGTCTGATGACAAAATGAACGATCCTCGAAGGTTTGACGATCATGATTTCATGAAGTCGGTGAGTATTTTCCCCGTTCCTATGCCAACCTGGTGAGGTGGTATGACGTGAAATAAGACTTGGATCCTGTAAGAAATAAAGAATTAAAAAAAAAAAACCAGTTTACACAAAATTTGAAGATCAAGTATCATCGTAAAGTGGGCAGAAGGTTTTTGTTAATCATTTTAAAGAGAGTTAAATCATCAGATAGAGCATAATGAAATATTTCCAGTGATACCTTACTTGTATCTTAACTAAATCTTAGGAATATTTTGAAAATATGATTAAAATTATTCTGTATTTTCTTCTTATTTTCTGTTTTTCACCTGCTTTAATCGTAAACCTCTCAACAAGACGGAAGTTTGCTATTTTTTTTGCGATTTGACTCTTCATTAACTTCGTATAATGCCTGTTACGTCTCACCGGCCTGCTGTATATCAGAAGGTAACAATATCATAATTATTGTCGTGTATAGTTATCTATTCAGCTTTCATGTTGCGTCATTTTGTACATGTTTTATAACATATTTCTTCATTTTAAGTTTTGCCTGCTCCAGTATTTTTGTAAGTCGTCCCTGTAATAGAACACAAATTCACGATCTTAGCAGTCTTTGTTTCTTTTGAAAGTAATGTACAGAAAGAAGAATACTTGAATAATGAGAAATACCATCGTCCTTCAACAGAACTAACAAAGTACATGTCCCGTGTTTTCGCAGGGGCGGATCCAGAATTTCCACAAAGGGGAGGGCGGCTCAGAAAAAAAAAATACACATACACACACAAAAAAAAAAAAATCCACATATTTCTGGTTCTACTTCCGGGTTTTATTTCATTTTTTTTCTTTTTATTTCTTTTGTTTTAACAAAAAATATAAAAGGGGCGCGCGGCCGGTGCGCCCCTCTGGATCCGCCACTATTTTCAGGCTACCATGATTACGATCATGATTATTACAAGTGCCTTCTTTCAGCATGATCCATTTATTTTCCTACTGTTTAACACTCAATTTCACCCAGCTTACCTCCATCCGCATTTTCATGTTTAATACCTGTCATTTATCATTTTCGAAGTGTTTATTTACCGCTACTCACATTTCTCCGTCGGTGATGTTGAGGGCGCCCTTGAGGAAGGAGCTGACCCCGATCACTTTTTCTCGGATCTCCTCTGCGTCGCCGTGCCCGCTGGAGTTGAAGACCTCGACGTAACACATGGGGTCCCCAGCCGTGCCCCGTACCAGGAGCTGGTCGCACAGGAAATGCAGCGTGATGTGCTGAGTTCAAAATAGATCAGATTCGTGCCGTATTTGCAGTTAAATAACTTTGCAATTCTCACTTCGATACCTAAATCCGTGTCAGTAGCCTAAAGCATACTACATGTATATACTGCTCTCTAACTGAAACATTGCTCGAGTTAGATGTCGATGGGTGTATCATAAGTTCAAGTACTGTACTTTAAAAAAAAGTCAATTGATGATGTTATGACAATGTTGACAACACACACCACACATGAAATATAAATTATTCATGAAATATAATTCAGACATACTATTGACGATTGAGACCTTTTTTGTGTGTAAATTCCTCGAACTCTACAATTTATTTCCTGGCTACCAAATGGACAATACTTCCATTCTTTCCTCGCCACGGGTAATTCTAGCAAAGGTTACAAAACCAACAAAATGTACCAGCTCTATACGGTAAGTAGACCTGACAGGTCGCGTATCCACGTATGGAGTAGCATGCACCATGCACTTACGGTAATAGATCCTACTTACACTGGCGTCTCTTTTAAGAGACTTGGCTAGCTGGGCCAACAGATCAGCGAGAAAGTCTTTCGGCAAATCCTTCTGTGAAACATTCGTGCAGACGCGTACAGTTGGCATGGTATGCAATGGCATATAGTACTCTAAAATGTGTACAAAATAGATCCTCATCCACAGCACGGTATCCCGTGAAGGTGTGTGCTGTGTTATATAAGGTCTATGTACGTACTAGTCTCATACCTCCTTGGTACTACCTGTACAGTATTATTATGCAGAAATAATGCGGGAGGGGGGGGGGGGGGGGGTGAAAGAGTGATTAGTGAACCGGAGAAGCCATTGAGCCATTTTCTTTGTAGAGAAACGCGTGGTTAAATACAAGAAGCTGCATGTTTGGGGACCGCCCTCCTTAAACATTCTGTATGCATTATCAATTAGACGCATATGTTTGTTTGTGTTTGTGTGTATGTGTGTGTGTGTGTGAGTATGTGTGTGTGTATGTGTGTGTGTGTGTGTGCGTGTGCGTGCGCGCGTGTGTATGTAGACGGGGGAATCAAGTAGATTTTTCACTTAAGTTTTAGGGTTATACGGATTCCGTTATTCGTATAAGGTTATTGTGCACGTTAGTATTAGGGGAGAGAAGTTAACACGCAGACCACACACACACACACACACTCGTCTAGGCCTATAATATATATATATATATATATATATATATATATATATACATATATATATATATATATATATATATATACATATATATGTATATATATATATATATATATATATTATATATACATATATATATTTACTGTAACCAATTTTTCCTCTTTATAAACATTTCTATGAAATGACTCAACATTCACAGAGTATTATGTTGAAGTCCTGAAGACATGCGATTATCCGATGGCGCTTTGAGAAATTGAAAAGGAATAATAAATTATTATGAATCAAATTTTCAAGGAAGCCCATGCTATGACAAGTCTATACTGCCTTGGGAGCTATATGCGAGTGATGTCACAAAGATCAAACCGTAAACACATGGTAAATGGGACAATAAGTTCGACGAATTATGAACAGCACTGCATAGTGATATCATAATAGGATTCCGGTTCCTATATCAGAGCAGGTTGTATAAGGGGTGGGTGACAAGAACTGATTCCACTCAGGGTTCGACATGAGCTGTGAACGGAATACACACATCTGATACTTTAGATATGCGTTAGAAATTAATGACACTCGATTATATACACTCAATGTTGTTAACAAAGGTTCGGGTTCTAAAGGGGTCGTTGAAAAGGGTCTGGTTTCCTGACATGAAAATGGGATGTTTTTCACCATTTACCAATGTTAAGGTGTCCTATAATATTCAAAAACTAGAATCACGTTTTAGACATTCTCTACAACATTTTGTGGATTGAATACAGTCTGGCATGTGCTTAATTGGATTCCCTATTTCCTGTAATTTTCCAACTAGTGTAAAAAGCATTTATTCAAAACGTCATTTATATAGGGTGAACTCTGGTGATACCATTTAGCATGTTTAGGGTTTGTTTTACCGATGTGACGCCATTTTTAAAGCCCAAGCTATTTTGACCCCTTCCAGGCCCTTAGGGGGGGGGGGGGGGCACATTGTGCCCCCTATATAACTTCTATATTATATGATGTATGACCGTCATACTTGGTGCATGGGTAGAGCAAATCATACTCTACATGACCTGACATTTGAAATTCCTCAAGGTCATCCACTGAGGGCGCTATTTACCAAAATATAAAGAAATACATAGGAAATATGCTAAAATCATGTTTTTTTCTTTTCATTTCTTTATCCCAAGTTATTATGTTTCTATTTAATGTCAATCATTTTCACATTTACCATGAAGGGAAAGCAAGTCAACCTTCACTCTTTGTAATGGTTGAAATTTCTCATGGTCAACATGTGGGGGCGCTATTCATTACAATATAAAGAAATATATAAAACCTATGATGTATTGCTTTGAATGGGTACATAGATTGGTATCACATTTCATATTTCCAAAATATTGAAATTTTGAGTTTGCAGATTGATAGTATGATACAGACAAAGCTTGTGTGAAAATAACCCCAAATAAAAGGGTAGTCTTTGAAAAATGCTGTATTTTCGATTATTTCTATTATATCTATTGTTTGATGCCTATGTCGTATAAAAATAAAGGAAATAATAAGAAGAGCATTTCAGGGTAATTCACAACCATTATTACTTCACATTTTGGTCCTTCAGCAAATTACAGCCAAGAAAAACCCCATTCCATCCATTATTATACTGTTAACTGAAATTGGAACAAAAAATCACGCAAAATCTGACGAACATGGTTGTCAGTTTACGGTTGCCATGGCAACCAGCAATATCGGACATAGCTAAATTATATATCAAGATGTTTGCAATAAGATTCTAGGAAAATTCACCTAAATTGGTTGAAATCGAGGAAAGGGTGTGGGAGTGACAAACGAAAATATGGTAGGGGGCACAATGTGCCCCCTTGGGCTTTATGGGGTAAAGGGTGCAAATTTGATATACCATATTAATACACCACTGAGGGGCTATTTCTGAGGTCTTCTTGGATGCGGATGGGTAGCACTTTACTTTGTCTGAGAGCGACCTCGTGACGTTGATAGTCTCATTGATAGAAAAGCCTCGTAGTTTCAGATGCTGTCCAAAGCATTTCTGTACTGGTCCAACATTCCCGCTCATCGTTCAAACCTGGTCGTACGTTGATGCTGCATGTACTCAACGAGTTTTTGCTTCAAGCGCGGCGTGAACGTTTGGAGGTTAATAGCGAAGAGGTTTGAGCAGAGTTCAACTTTAGATTCGTCGTGTGCTCAAAAGAACGACAAGAACGCAGGATTACTTGTATTATTATGTTACTGACTTTAGCTTATTCGACCGATTTATTTAATATTATGCAAAGGGAGCGAGGGTTACATAAAATAAGGTTATCCTAACTAATCTCACCCCCTCGTGAATGGACCAGCTGGATCAAAATTAGATAACATACAGCTAAAATTAAAAGCAGTGGTCTAATCTTACTTTGGATATTTAGCACCCTGTGAATAACTGATTACTTTATAGGTCAAAGTAAGCTTCGACCGAATCATGCGGAATGAATCCGTATCTACTTCTGAAAACAGTTTGAATATTCTCTCTTTCCTTCATAAGAGAAGGGAGGTACAAGTGTAGCCTAGGTATAGGCTTATCATATACCTCTTCAATCCGTGCCGCTTTTATTGTATGCACATAATTTCCCTGCACGAAAAAAAAAAACCAAAAAACCTGAGGATGAAATTCGGATCATGTTCTTTCTTTCAATCATCATTCATACTTTATTCTTCTCCGACATTAATCTTTGCGTGCATTTAGCAGTGTCAGAGGACGGACTAATCTTAATCAGCTTCAAAAGCCGAGCAACAACTCGAAATCACGTGATCATAAGCGACGTCAGCGAATGCCTCTAAGAGCACCACCTGACAGTTTTTCACTGTCACCCGACTAACTAGTGTGTCACCATGGTCACGTGAGAAAATGCCATGACGCACACTGAATAATATCGAACTCGTCTTTAAGAATCGACCTATTTCTGTCTGTCCTCTCCGAAATTGCTCAAGGATTTTACGTTATTATCAGTAGTTTGTGTGATACATAACCGTATCAACGATGATCACGTTGTGATGATATAACGAATGACCGCTCGTGGGAAACCACACCTGTTGCATGGGTTGGGGCTGAAATGGATACGACAACGGCTAAAAAGGACGATGAACTTTCAGTAGTTCCAATTAACATCCTAAGTCTACTAATGACATTAAGATCTACTACTCTATGTCATCAACACATAATATGACATACATGATCAGAACTGAAATAATAAAGCTTATTAATATGGCAAAGAACATATTATTTAAAGGGGCATTCCAGATTATTTTATTATTTCACATCATGTAGTACATAAACCAACAGCTCCACGTATAATATAGGCTTGCGGAATTTATTGTGGCTCTTGAGCAGAGAAACCAGTAATCTGAAAATCTTAAGCAAATTACATTGAACAGCGCTGATGACATAGGAACCTCACATATTTCAGAAATGTACTTAATGTAATTCCATTACAATACCTCTTGCTTAACAAGTTCACCTGTGTAGAATCAATGCATGCCTTCTTCTTTTTTTTCTGCTTCCTTGAGCCCCAACTCATGCATTCTTCTACTGAGGCTGCTAGTCCATGGGCCAGGCCAGATATTGGTACCATCTGAGGTGGCAATACCTTTTTGGTGTCATTTTGTTTGTCGGGCATAGATATGCTTATCAAGCTATGATAGCATTTCCAAATGAGTAGCTTAGTTATAGTAAATGAATTTTAAATCAATTTGGTCTCGTCGTTATATCCCTGTACTTCTGAATCGAGACCAACCGCTATACAAAGAAGAGCACTGTCTTCTTTATGTTCACAGGTGTTCTCTTGTAAACGCGGTGCGCTTAGTCTTTATTCAAGGCAGCAAAGGGAATATCCAAGGGTTATGATGTCCACAGCGCTTAGTCTAATATTCGAGACTGCGAAGGGAATATCCAAAGCTTATAATACAGTGTATATCCCTTTATCTAAAAACAACAACAACAACAAAAAAGCAATTTCTAGTGAATTCTAGCGTATTTTTCAATTATTTATCATTTTCCGGTGAAAACGCTATGGTGAAAACGCTAATACCACGCCAATGTCGCTTTATTTCCATCCAACATTGAAAGATTATGCAAAAACAATATACCGGTACACTACAATACGTTATGATTAATAATGTTGTAAATGAACAGAGTGATTTTTGTTTAAAACTGATGTATTTGTTGAGAGGGTGGTATAAAACAGTATAGATAATCCCTTTTATTAGGAACTTTAGATATGATTAACGGTACATTGGTCTAGATAAAGACTAAGCGCACCGCGTGACGGCTGTGGACATCATAACCCTTTGAATATTCCCTTCGCTGCCTTGCATAAAGACTAAATGGCACCGCGTTTACGACAGAACTCCTGTGGACATACAGAAGGCAGTGCTCTTCTTTGTATAGCGGTTTAGTTTCGATTCAGAAGTATAGGGATATAAAAACGAGACCAAATTGGTTAAAAATTCATTTATTATGACTAAGCTACTCATTTGGAAATGCTATCATAGCTTGATAAGCATATCTATGTCCGACAAACAAAATGACACCAAAAAGGTTTTGCCACCTCGGGTGGTACCAACAACCCATTTTTCGGCTCTTGGCCCATGGACTATGCCATGTCATCATCCTTGTTCATTACAATTTGTTATAAATTTTGAAAACATTATCACTCCTCATCCCAGTCACTATAAATTCTGAAACTCTGTACTCATTTTAACATACTTATGGTCGTTCAAATGTAAAAATCTGTAAATCTTCCGGAGGTTCCCTTTAACGTTATTTGTTCTACTGCTCGTGAAACAGCTATCATAATTATACGTTCTGCTAATTCATATCATTAACTGGCCACTCGAGATGCAATATTGTTACTAATATAAATATTTTCGTTGATGATCAGATTGTAGGTCTATATCAGCTGAAATCAAAAGGAGATCTCTTACAATCATTTAATTTATGAAAGCTTTGCATATTCATTTATTCATCCTTTCCTTTTCATTATCTTTTCTTATACATAATCTTCTAACTGCATCCTATTCACAAATATTTCTTACATTATATTCACCATAATCCTGACACAATTACTTCATGTTAAAAAAAAACATCCTCAGATATAAATCACATCAAGTCAATGAAAATGGAGATCTTTTAACTTGATACATTGACAGTGTTTGATAATACATTAATATTATTTTATGTATGCATGTGTCCACCTGTGCACGTATGTAAGTGTGTAAATGGATTGTTGTTATGGTAAACATTCCTAAGTCCATGAATGAGAAAAATGAGCTGAGATGTTGTTGCTGCTCCATTGTCGTACTGTACCAAACGACAACAATATTGTGTTGATTTGATGTCCAAAGAAGATTTGATGATATTGATGGATTACTTAGAGGGTAAGATGCTTAGCAGGCAGATTATCCCCTGGAGATATTTGCCCCATCCTCTTTCTTTCTTTCCTCGTCAGGCATTCGATGTCAACAATCCTCAATGCTGTTTTATAATCTTGGTATACAGAGCTCGAGGAATATAAATATCGGATCAGCGGGATGACACTCCAGTCAGTCAAAAAGTTGCAGAGTTTTGCGCGGGAGCACCTCAAGCATCAGTTACGGTATGGTACTTAGCGTGTTTGAACCTGTCGTATGACAGCTGATCCTTAGTGCTCTTCAGTTGCA
Source organism: Diadema antillarum (assembly GCF_040938485.1). Taxonomy (NCBI): domain Eukaryota; kingdom Metazoa; phylum Echinodermata; class Echinoidea; order Diadematoida; family Diadematidae; genus Diadema; species Diadema antillarum. Next base: position 890,352 of record NW_027271870.1, on the reverse strand, counting down.
TTCTATATAGTATCAAAAAATAACACCAGCATTAACTCGGCTGTAGATTTCTTTTAATCATTTCAAGAAGTTGATATTTTCAATTCTCGTGACCATGAAGCTAACTGTTTACAAGCTGATACATTTCCATTAAGCTTCTTTCAAATCAAAATCTTAATTTTAAAGGGAATCACAATCTTCAAGCCACTGGCTTTTTCGTGGTTTTCCTCGACATTTGATTATCTTACAAAATATTAGCTGTATTGCTTTTATGAAATCAATAAATTGAATTGAATAATTATGACTTTTTTTTACACGACCGCTGAGGAGGCAGTTCATTCAAGCAGACAACTACAGGATCGGCATTCCCTCTGGAGGACTATAAGATAATGTACCTTTCCTGGAAATACAAATGCAGCTGCTAGACGAGCGCTCTTATCCACTCAGCCACGACACCTCCTTTACATTATTTGAGCCCAATAAAAAAGGCTGTTTGCGACACAGTATTATTCCAGTTTACGAAATTTGTTCTGATACTAAAAAAATGTACAATTGTATGTTTTGCTTCCTACTCATCCTTTGGTCATTGCGTGCTGAGCTTTTTTTTCTTGTTATACTACCCTCGATGTCGATACCTCTTGTGAAAGATACGACGGGGCTGCTATAGACGAGAACTAAGTTCCATGTGGTGAAGAAGCCTAAAGAGAAGAACAAATGGAAATGTATCTTTTCAGATTTCAGATACAACCATGCTGTCGACATTGATGTTGGCATTGTGCGTGGCACTCGCACACGGCATCACCCAAGATGAAACGAATTATTTTGGTACCACGGGCATCACTGAGAAAAACACCGGCCTCGTCGGCTGGGTCACCGTGTCGGAGAGCGGTAGCAACTGGGTGATTCGCAGTAACAACATCCCCGACCACGAGACCGGCAGCTTCCCGGGCAACCACAACCCAAACTCGATCGAGGAGCAGAGCAACCAGTACACCGTGCCGCAGGAACCGCAGGTGGCATCGACTACCACCTGTCTTCCCGGAGGACCCATTGCCATCGCCGTCAACGGCATCGTCATCTACAACCCGTGGGACGCCGACGGCGAGAACGCGGTGGAGGGCGATGGTGCCGAGGTGTTCGACATGTGCGACGGACATCCTGACCAGAACGGCAGGTATGGAATGACGGCGTCGACACTGGTTGACGAGTTTTGGCATCCGCTCCCTTCTTAAATGTATTTTGGTTGTTGCTGTTATTATCGTTAGTTACATATGAATGCATGTACGATGTAATGTTCTACATCCAAATAGATTGGGTAGACCATCACCACGCAGTTCAAGAAGTGACAGTAATTTTTACTTCTTCTCTTCCGTGGGGTACGGTTGATGAAGAAACAAAATCCATGACGCTTACAATTAGGAAGTTATGAAATTTTACCGTTTTAAGCTTTTAAAGCAGTAGAGCATTATCTTTCAGAAGTTATAAGAGATGAAAGTGAAGAGTATGTAAAGGGTTTCTAAGAAATAACACAGAGCCTCTGATACATACCTCATCACACTTCTACAAAAGCAACGATGTTCTAGAAAATTTGAAAAAAAGCAAACAAACACAATTTACCATTCATTTTATAATCCAAAACTTACACATTGTGTAAAAGAAAGATTGCCCTCTCAGAAAATTAACAATTAATAAGGTTCATCCATTTCAAATATTTTAGTCCTCTCTTCTTGCACGGTTAAATATTATTCAACTTTGGCGATGCCATACACACCTCGCTTCATAAAGAGCTGGTAACCGACGGAAATGCTGATAATCGCAATCCCCACTGTATAACGTTATACAGTTCACCTTGTAGTTTGTTCTAGTCAGATAGTTCTCGATGCTCCCAAGTTGTTTTACGTGCTTTATTTTCATGTGCCTACAGGTATCACTATCACAGGCAGCCTTCCAGCTGTCTCTTTGATATCGAGTCCGGCGTTCCCTCGCCGTTGATCGGCGTCGCCTTCGACGGTTTTGCCATCTACGGACCCGTCGACGAGAGCGGGAACACGCTGACTTCGAGCGATCTCGACGAGTGCCACGGCCGCTACAACAGCGACGGTGTCTACCAGTACCACACCACCTCCGATTTCCCTTACATCCTCGGCTGCTACAAGGGTACGCCTCAGGGTGTAAACGTCGGAGGCAACAACTGCTACAAGGCTGTTGACGCTGACGGCGACGGCAACGTAGTCGGAGGAGGCAGCGGTGGAGGCGGAGGTGGTGGACAGAAGCCCCCTCGACCCCGCCCGGCCCGTTCCACCCCGCCGGCGGACGCTAGGATCCCGCAGAATCTGTTCCAGCGGAGGCTCCCGGCTGGCTACCAAGACTTTCTTCAGAAAGTCATCTTCAGGCGCTAAAAGAAATATTTATCTCTTTTAAGACTAGAAATCTAATGGGGCAGAAAGAAGTGATTAGTGCAGTCTCGCTGCAAGTGTTTACTGCACCCTAACACTTTCCTTTTCTTGATATCAAATATGGAGAGTTAAACCTCTGCAAACTAAGAAGGTGTTCAACGGAACTCATTCGCAAACCGCAGAAGTCGCATTAAGTTGTAGACAATAATTTTGGTTATCATCTATCTCAACAGGATTTGAACAGACTTCTTTAAACCAACCTAATAATGTAATGGTTATAACGGCACGATGTTCAGACAATACAAAAGTATAGTATGCAAGTTTGTGCACTCGCTCTAATGAGTGGTGATTTTTACCCTAAAATGTATTAATATTGCTCCATAAAGGGAAAATTAAAGCAATGGCAACATCAAATCAAACGAGTTTTCAGTTTGTCTTTCTTCATAATCCGTCATATTCCGTAGTTGCCATTCCTCTTTATCTCTGTCCCTGTGTTCGTCTGTCTGTCTGTCTGTCTGTCTGGATTTATATGTTTACATATGCATGTCTGGATTTATATGTTTACATTTATTATGCATATCATATACTTAATATATTCATAATTGTATTTATACGTGTATGCATGAACCTAAACACAAAGCTACAGGTTAGCGTGATATGTCGTCATAAATCCAAAGGCTCCTTAAACAAGGATACATAAAACACCTGTCTCACTAGTATTTTGCAGAAAATCGGAGGACCTAGTGACAACCAGGTATTGATGATATTGACGACCTCTGCAAAGGAAATGCTTTCATTACATGTTGTGTGAATGTGTGTGTGTGTGTGTGTGGCGGGGGGGGGGGGTATGCTCGTCTCAATGGCTTTCTGTAGGCACTCGTATCCAAAAAGAAAGGGGTGGAATGGGATCTGTTTAAAAAAAAATACGGTATCCTCCACGTTTTTCGCAAAAAAAAAAATCTTTTTTTTTCTTTTTATCGACATTAATAGGGGTCCTATTTAAACAAAGTTAAAGGTAGTTATTTTGTCAATACAATACAAGTTTAAAAAACATTTAGTCAAAGCACAATTTGGAAAACGTGAATCTCTGATCAAGTCATTTAGGGGTGAAAATTTGATGTGCAATAATAGACCAGTTCGTTGTATGTGTGCACGTTGAAAACAAGACATATTCTTTTTGTCAGTTGGTTAGCTACTTCACTTGTTTTCAAAGGGACCACGTAATGAATAATTATAGGGCTTCATCAACCAGGTTCAAACGAAGAATGAATCTAGTTATACCAGATGATGACCAGAATGGTCCCTCAATTATCACTCACTATATGATTTATAGAAAGCAGCCATTTCATTATTTTGCACTGAATGCATTAACAAACTTTTCCGTCAATACTGTCAACGATCGGGCTGGCTGTAAAGTGGATGTACTGGAAGGCACCATAAAGGGTTACGTAAATAATGAATATATCACAGATATTTGTCTCAGCAAATTCGAAAACTGACAGACTTGTTGGTACAAAAATGGCCTTTTCTACTCAGAGCTATGTAATCATACAAAATGGCTTGTATACGCATGCAGCTTACGGGCTGCGTGTGCGTAAGCCTTGTACAGGGAGCGCATCTTTACTGAAGTATATAGGGCCTACTTACACTTAGCCAGAGTGGTCAGGAACGTACTGAATTTTAGCTCAACTGGACAGTTTTGTTTGTTTGCTTGCATGAAAACACGTTGTTGTTCAATGTCGGGTGAGCAAAGGTTGTATGAAATAAGGTTAATAGTTCATCTCCTCGTGAACTGACCAGCTGGGCCAGCGAAGAAAAAGCAATACAACTGCAAACAAAAGTAGTGTAATATCAATTTGGATAATTAGCACCCTGTATATTACCAACAACTCAATTTGAAGGTCAATGTAAGCATTCATCGAGCGTGACTATTCGAATCAGTATCAAGTTCTGAATTCAGTCTACCAGTGCTTCCTCTCCTTCGTTATTGCCCCTACAAGACTGATGAGGGAATGGCCAGTATAAGAATAGACTTACCTATCATGGTCCCTTGGATAACCTTTTACATTGTATGATCAAACCTCCTTGGATATAAAAACAGTAACGTGGTAAACCTTAAAGTAAAATTAAATACATATTCTTTCATTCATTCATTCATCACTAATATCTAGTCTTCTCCGATGGACAAGAAAATAAGAGCATGTATATACCAGTGCGAGAGGACGGACTAATTTCAATCAATGACAAAAGCCGAGCGGCCACTTAAAATCACATCATCATACGCGGACATTCAGAATAGCTGCACCAACACCACCTGACAGCTTGTTTGCTTTTTTTTTTCACTGTCACCTGACCGACTAGTGTGTCACGTGACGCACAAGTTTAGAGGGCCCCTGAAATCCAAATGCATGTTGATTTGTGTTGATTTATGATACCCTCAACATCACTTTTGCAGTGAAACAAATATTTAGAAACATTCCATATATTTTTAACGATTTTTCTTCTATTTTTCTTCAGATTACTTGGGAACGTCCACAAAATCCTTCCAAACCAATATTCCTCTTGTGACCTCAGCATAATTTGCATGTTTCTGTGATATCAATGTGACTAACAAAAGATATTGTATGTTTCTGTGACTAACAAAAGACATGGCGAGGGAATATGCAAGTTATGCTGAGTCGAGGGAAGGTGCATTCCAGTGTCTTTTGTTAAACATTTCAGTACTTTAGCAATGATTGACAGATGAGGTCACAAGAGGAATATTGGTTTGGAAGGATTTTTTTTTGTGTGTGGGCGTTCCCAAGTACTCTGAAGAAAAATAGAAAAAAATCGTTAAAAATATATGGAAAGTTTCTAGATATTCCTTTCACCTCAAAAGTGATATTGAGGGTATCATAAAATCAACACAAATCAACATGCATTTGGATTTCAGGGGCCCTTTAACCCTAACTAGGCCGGGGGGGGGGGGGGGGGGCCTCTGAGGCCCCCCCCCCCCCCCCCGACGTTCCGCGCGATGTATCGCAATCGCACTTTTTTCTTTCGAGTCTCCTGCATCTTTTGAGACCAAATTTGCGACGCCTGGGCGCGTGGTTCCGAAGTTACGCATAAATATGTACATGGATGTCAGACCCAAAATTGCTCAAAAACGTGAATTCGTGTACAATGTCAATGCAAACTGTGCTTACAGGCAAATTTCATAAAAGCATGATTATTTTGGTGTTTTATTGATTAAAATCAATGAATAACATATTTTCTTGTTTGGATCGATGTCGCGGACAAATTTCATTGAAAAAACAATGAAAAACATAAAGTCGAAAAAACAATGAAATACATAAGAAATTAAAAAAACAATAAAATACTTAAGAAATTTTTCTGATATCACAACTTTTTTTATTACATTTGCTGAGGACACTAAAAAGAATATTTGCACATAAAATGTGCCTGTTTAGAGCTTTATTTTGTGATTTATACCAAATAGTCTGATTTCATGCATCATTATGCATAAATTAGCATAATTTAGCATAAATGACAATTTTTTGAAAAATTAACTTCATGGTATTTTAGACTACATCATAGGCAATGTGTGTGACACTTTTCGTCGCGATCGCGCGGTCGACGGCCAAGATCTGGAAGGGGGACCTGGGAGGCCCCCCTCCCCCCCCCCCCCCCCCGCTCTATCAACTACCTAAATAGCCCGGCCTAGTTAGGGTTAAGATTGGCCACGATCGATGATATTGAACACGGCTCTAAGTTAAGAAGTGACCTTTATCGGTCTCTCCTCTCCAAATTTGCTCAAGGATTTCGCGTTATCATCAATATTGTTTAGCTTGTGTGGTATAAAAGTGCATAACTGATTAACGATGATATAACGAATGACCGCTGGTGAAAACCACACCTGTTTATAATGGTCAATTGTCAACTAGTTATAGGACTGGAATGGATGAAAAAACGACTGAAGGTCACTTTAAAATCTATACAATTCCCATTTGCAAATCTGAAAATGTCATTCAAATTGATATTTCTATATTACCAGCACATGCATGACCTTCCTGTCTTCACATGGCAATTGGAAGAATTTTATTTCTCTGATCTGGAATGTGGTGTTGCATAGCCTTTTCGTTAGTGAGATTTCGTATCAACTCTATGCTTACTCTTACATTTTGGCCTTTTATGATATTAGCTGTAAAAATCCGAATATAATTATTGAATTCATCTTTGCTTTTTAAATTCGATTCAAATCGTATTTCCAATATCACAAATTCTTTTAAAAACAATTACTAAAAAATCAATATAACACAATTAAGGTACGCCTATATTAACATAATGAATATTCCAGCCAATTTTTTGAGGAAAAGCCTTTTCAGGTATTCGCATAATTGTTATGAGACTTAGATCAACAAATTCTACAACTTATGTGGCCGAATATGGAAATGATAAGAAAAAATCTTGAAGCATAGCTCAGAAAGTTTCATACTGCGAGCATTTCATTATGTGCTAATGGGTTACTGTGGTCACTGCAGATTCGTAAACAGTAAGAATGGTTCGCAGTAGAGAGAAATTATAATGTGTGTTCCAGTTGAGTTCACCACAAAATCAATTAAGAGGTACAGAAAATCTTTCCGAAACATTTATCAATGGATCCCTGATGATTATACACATACGCATACGAGTATTCATATGTGTTTTCGGTCTGAATATATGGCTACCAATTTGATCAGAACATTGAACACTTCTACTGCTTTCTTTTAACATTGCGTAGATAATAATCCAATGAGCAATAGTTTTCTTACATAACGTAAACAGAGAGAGGACGATTCGTGAAACATTATGTTTTACTATTCTTGCCACGAACTGGTCGCTCTACGTGTGATGTAGTTAATGGTGCCATATTTCGGATTTGCAAATCTGTGAAAAACAAAGATAAAGAAGATCTCTCACAATCTCTTTTTGGTAGAATTATGAATATCTGTCATACCTGTCTCTTCATCATTTTCTTTTCATTACTTCGTATACACAATCTCTTAGTCGTTTTCCTATCGACAGATATCTTTTACATCATCAATACCATAATCACAATCACAGATTGATTATCTCGTTCAAAAAAACTTCAGCATCAGACACACACCAGAGCAAATTATCTAAAAGAAATATATCTTCTAACTTTCTGTGTTGTATTTGTACCGAACGACGAAATCAGAGTTTTGATTTGGCAAGTATGTAGACGAACAAAGAGGATTTGTTACGTAGAGGGTGTGACAAATTGTATCGAAGATGTTTGATACGCAGGCGACCTCCAAGAAATATTTGGCTCCTCCTCTTTTTTATGTCGTCTGGTGTTTGATATCAACAATCTTGAACGCAACGCTGTTTCATAATCTTTCACGGCGTCGACCCTGAGTAATAATTGTTGATATCGAAGCAGCTGGGTGTCACATGAGGGTGTGACAAACTGTATCGTAGACATTTGATAGGCAGGCGATCTTCAAGAAAGATTTGGCTCCTCCTCTTTATTCATGTCGTCAGGTGTTTGATATCAACAATCCTGAACGCAAAGCTCTTTCATAATCTTCCAAGGTGCAGAAGTGATAATAGTTATTGATATTGGAGCAGCGGGGTGTCACTCGCCAGTCTGCTGTTCGGTCTCGAAGTTCCGGAGTTTAAGCTGGAGAATTTCAAGCATCACCTCAGCGGTATGGTACTTTGTGTTTCCCAACCTTTCTTGCGAGAGCTAATCATAAGTACCTTCCAATGGATGGTAGCGTGATTACAACAGTTGGGTCGTCAAAAATATTTTGATCTTTTCCTCATAGTCATGTTATTTTTTTTTTCAATTAGCCTATTATGTGAAACCACCGATTATACTCGCTGAGATATTCTCATCGGGCTTCTTTCGAATTACTATTTCAATTATTCGGTTTGATTTTGCTTTGTTTTGCTTTGCTTTGTTATGTTTCGTTTCGTTTCGTTTTGTTTTGTTTTGTTTTGTTTTGTTTGCTATATACTCAAACCAAGATCGATTGCCCCGGGTCCTAGAGCCACCACACCCCTTTCGGTGACAATAAGATTTTCACAGTTCTGTCAAAAGTCGGAGGACGAATTGTTCAATTACGTTGTATTAGTGCATTTCCGTTGACGATGAAAACAAAAGCTTAAACGGCAAACCTGTCTTTCAGCAATGTTTGCAGGGCCTTTCATTGCTCATTCTCAATATAGAGCAAGTTTCAAAACAGTCAAAAATATAAGTAATGAAACTCTTTCTTATACCCAAATTGTGCATTTGTATGTAGTCCTATCCTTACTGCTTTCATCCTTTCGTTACAGCATATTGCTCCTGTCTAGTCCTACGATCTTCTAGTGAAAAATATGACAGGCTGCTATAGCTGAAAAAAAGGCTCTATTGGGTGTACATAGAAGCCTACAGAAAAAAAAAAAACCACGAAATTCTGAATGCACATTTGTCTTAAGATTTCAGATACAACCATGCTGTCGACATTGCTTTTGGCGGTGTGCGTGGCACTCGTACACGGCATCACTCAAGATGAGACGAATTATTTTGGTACCACGGGCAACCCTGAGCTAAACACTGGCCTCACAGGTTGGATCACCGTGTCTGAGAGCGGTAGCAACTGGGTGATCCGCAGTAACAACATCCCCGACCACGAGACTTACTACTACCCAAACAACGAAAACCCGAACTCGATCGAGGAGCAGAGCAACCAGTACACCGTGCCGCAGGAACCACAGGTGGCATCGACTACCACCTGTCTTCCCGGCGGACCGATTGCCATCGCCGTCAACGGCATCGTCATCTACAACCCGTGGGACGCCGACGGCGAGAACGCGGTGGAGGGCGATGGTGCCGAGGTGTTCGACATGTGCGACGGACATCCAGATGAGAATGGAAGGTATGAACGATTGCGTTGATGGGTTATGGTAAACGCTTCCCTCTTAGACATTTGGTTGTTGTTTTGATCAGATATTATTTTACAATCATATAATACAAAAGATATGTTCTACATTAAAATACGAACGTCAGAACATCATTAGAAGGGACAAGTCTCCAAAAATGAAATAGTTTTCATCGTTCCGAAGTTTTGTTCATGCAAAAATGAAATAAAGTGTTAATCCGAAAAAAAAATTAGGTTTGCGAATTCAAAACTTTGTTTATTCGAAAATGAAAAAAAGAAAGAGATGCGCTGCTATGGAACCTTCGGAATTACGAACTTTATTTCGTTTTCGGATTAACGAACCTTTCAGAATAACGAATTGTAACCATCATTTCAATTTGATCGCGAATCATTCAACGTTGGCTTTTACAGCCATATTTATGTATAGATTTACTAACGATCAGCTCCCTGAATTGTATAAAGATATGTATATATCAAATTATAGTATTCATTCATATCCTATACCCGCCATGCGACAGATTGTCATTTCGAAAATCCTAAACTCAATATAGCTCAAAATTCTATAAGACAGCATGGTCCAGATGTATGGAGCTCATTGAATGATGACCTAGCAGTTTTTCTTAACAACGCTTTAAATCATCTTGTTAAAAAAAAGTTCTTCTCGCAATGTACCACTCGAATCAGAAATTACGTTTTTGTTTGAAATTAGCTCCCAACTCCTGAACACTGTATCTCATCGCTTTTCTTCTCTTCTTGTCTCTTCTCTCTACTCTTCCTATTCGGGTCCCTTATTCCCTTTTTTTTTTTTGTTCTTTTTCATCTTTTTACATTCAACCTTGTGTTGTCCTTTGGTGAAATGACATTTGAAATACTTTAAAGATTAATTTCATTTGTTCTACCTGTGTGCTCAGTTCCTTTTGTTCAAAAATTGTTACAAGTTATAATGTTCAGAGGCCGTTGTCCAAGTCAGGAGATTTGCTTATTGCTAACAGTCTCCCCCACCTGTATACACAAAGATTTGTAATGAAAATTATGTATTATTTCACATGATTATATACTTGTTATGTGAACTCGTTTGTATTTTCATGACCTGTGAATAATACATGTATGTTTGAAATTGTTATGCTTATTTTCTGTTATATACGAGTGTAGAAATAAGACTTATTGAAACTTACTGAAAACATCATGGAATACATAGTCTATGAAGATGACTTTGATCATGTGATAAAACACCAAGGTTTACTTAAAAAAAAAAAAAACGTCGTTCATAACCACCATCACCACAGTAACTTTTGTGTAGTTTTACCCTCTTGGCTGCTGGCTGTCTTAGCGGTAGTAATCGCAACTTCTGTGATTATGTTGCAAAACAAAACATAAAATCGCATAGTGCTTTACAAGACCTGGTTAGCAATGTGCGTATCGTCCTGCCGATTCGCATGAAATTGGAGTCAATGCATTTCGTAAATGTCCAGCAACACATAATGTAACTTTCATCACTAGTTTGACTATTATGTTAGATATTATATTCCAATTTAAGTGTTTGTTATGTATGTTCCTATAAATATATTCCTATTTATGTTCTCGTATCTATACTCCATGGCATGGCCAGTCAGTCTTTTTGTTTTCATGTATAAGAAACAAGTAACAAGAAACAAGTAGAGTCAAATCTAATCTACATTATACTAGATACTAGTAGATTTGTTACAGTGCCACAGTCAGCTGTTTCTCGAAGCTTCACAGTTGTTTTTACTGAATACTATATTACTTTCATGTGCCTACAGGTATCACTATCACAGGCAGCCATCTAGCTGTCTCTTTGATATCGAGTCCGGCGTTCCCTCTCCTATGATCGGCGTCGCCCTCGACGGTTATGCAATCTACGGGCCCGTCGACGAGAACGGAAACACGTTGACTTCGAGCGATCTCGACGAGTGTCACGGCCGCTACAACAGCGACGGTGTGTACCAATACCACACCACGGCCGATTTCCCTTACATCCTCGGCTGCTACAAGGGAGATCCATCAAAGAATGTCAACGTCGGTGGCAACAACTGCTACAAGGCCGCTGACGCTGACGGCGACGGCAACGTAGTCGGAGGAGGCGGTGGAGGTGGTGGACAGAAGCCTCCTCCTCCACATCACCCACGCCTAGTCCGTTCCACCCCGCCAGCGGACGCTAGGATCCCGCAGAATCTGTTCCAGCGTAGGCTCCCCACCGGCTACCAAGACTTTCTTCAGAAGGTCATCTTCAGGCGCTAAATCTCATGAAAGATTTTGGAATCGATCAAGTGATACAATAAGTAACAGGAGTCATAATACAAAAGTAAAGTCTCAAGCAGTGCCAGGTGCGACCTAGCTCGCACTTGCAAGGTATTCACTGCAGCACCGTCACACTTTCTTATCTCTACAAGCTGAAACAGCGTCCAGAGTGACTAAGTCTCAAACCAGCAGAAAATTCCAAAAAGTTCTACACAGTCACAAGTGCGATAATTCTTTTAATTATTATCTATCTATCTTGCTATGATTGAAACAGAAGAGCCTTCCATCAAACCATGATATTATGCTAATAACAACGCTGTGTTTAAGTAATTCTTAAGGACGCAGTGGTATAACTAAAATGAATGCTGATATTTACCCATAAACAATTGCTCTGTGATGAGTGAAATAAAACAGTGCGACATGAAATCATACAGGTTCTCAATTTGCCTTCTTATTTCACGCTCTGTCGCCCCCCCCCCCATTATCTTTTCCCTTTCTCCCTCTATCTCTGTATTTGTCTGAGTGCCCTTATACGTAGATAAAAGAAAAATAGATCGATGTATAGGTAAATGAATAAATAGATGAATAAATGTCATAAATACATGTGTACATATTTGGATAGGCTATCTTAATTCGTACAGAGTGCTCGATGACCGGATGATCGCATCCCAAGCGGTGCGTGAAACTCGGAGTAGTAATAAGGCACTGATGAACCTTAAGTCATCTTCTTTTGCAAACGTTATTTTCTATATATACAGTATATATAAATATATATGTATATATATATATATATATATATATATATATATATATATACATATAACCCATTTTCTTTGCTCAAAGTTCTCACTATATACATATATATTATATATATATATATATATATATATATATATATATATATATAAGTATATGGAAAGAGAGAGAGAGAGAGAGTTTATATGTAAAGCAGATATATATACATTTTTATCCGTTTGAGATATATGAGATTAAAGCTGCTGAAAGACAAAGAAAATGCATTAGAATACATTGTACTGGCCTTTTGATAACTTTGATAGTATCTTTAAGATATTTCTTGTTTCTTGTAAAGAGTGGAGTATCGTTTAAAAGATGTTATATTTCCCTATTTGATGATGACCTTAATAGTAAAATATATACATATACATTTATATATAGGGCGCGTAGAGAGTATAGATAAACGAGACTAGAATGCGGACATCGATACAAGATGATTAGTTTCGCCTTTTTGAATCTGTTAGTGGTCGTCTGTCTTGGATGACAACGGAGCTGGGAATGATTCCAATCAGATATTTAAACAAGTTTCTGCAATTTGCCCTTGGGTTGTTTGTTGACTAATCATATCATCTCCATGTGCTAAGCTCATCATCGATGTTTATTGGGAATGATGACGCGTTTGGCACATTATGTACTTCGATTCATATGACCTTGCTTAGATAAATTCTTCACCCCCGCTAAAACAGCAGTGAAAAGGGAAAAAGATGAGAATGGATATGAAAGAAAAGAAAAGGAAGGCTTAATAAGATATACTATTAATGCTAGAAAGACATATTTTTAATGTCAAGAATAGAAAGAAAAGAGTTGTGATACAAAATTCATGGATCAATGTAAAGTTATTACCATCAACTTCCTGTCGTGGTTCACTCCTGTGATCATACCTGTAGTGAAGTACCAAAATGATCATCATTAAATCATAAAAAGTGTACAGGCATGGCACATAAAGTTGAAGAAAAAAAATATGGTGATGTTTTAATTCGATGGATTCCTGAAGACTCTACACGGTCTACATTTTGACACTGTGTAAGCGTATACCAATCAGTGATTATAAACTTTGACAAAATATGGGCCTTTCGCCATCCCAAGAACACATAACTGCCACAAGATTTTACTTAAAGGTACTGTTTACCATTGGGAGCGTGCAGCGATTAAAAAGAAAAATGTTCGAGTAATCAGGCCTATATCACAAAAGATCCTACAAGTTTCACAATAAAGCCTAAAATATAAGGAGATATCACTATTTTTCTCAATGAAACAAAGCTGTAGAAGGTTTATTCTAGAAACAATTTTATCATAATTATTGTTCACATTTTGTATATTCAACGATACTTAACATTGATTATACTGATTAACATTTTTACATTGGTTGTTTCTATCCCTAACTCACATTTAAGAACTATTTTCAAGCACTAAAGCTGGGTTTTGTTTCATCTGCAAGTGGTAAATAATGCCTTAACGTTATCATTAACGAAAAGTTGCTCCCTCTACCCAGATATCAACTCTGGCACACACACACACACACGCACACACACACACACACACACACGCATACACACACACACACACACACACACACACACACATACATACACACACACACACACACACACACACGCATCTCTCTTTTTTAAACAAAGTTTTGAGTGTAATATAGGACAAAATGACTGCGACAATCTCTCCTGCCGAATTTAGTGACATATCTTTCATTCCAATTAAACTAATAACATTAAAATGAAGTTTCGGGTTTCATCCACAAGCTGAAACAATCTCCAGGGAAAAGGAGTGTTTACACGGCTCATTAATGGTGAAATCAGACGGATACTCTGTCAATTGGGAAAAAGAGGCATTTAAGAGTGTGAGATGCCATGCAGAACATATCAAGATCCATGAGGGGGCGGATGAAGAGGGAGAATGATTAAACGGAACACGTCTCAATATTTCATAGACAAGATGACAATGTTCAGTGTGCTCGGCAAGCTCGGAAAGGTATAAATACTGGCATTTCGGTAGATATGCTAGAGACGCTAGAGAGGTTCACATTTTCTGGCCAGAAAGTTTGAGAAAACCCCTGACTCGTACTTCAACCAAAAGCAGCTATAGAACAGTGAGTATTCATCGTATTTTTCTCATGTTATCAATAAGAAGTTCGAAGCAGTTTTCGTTTTAGATGACATCACTTTGTTTCAAGCCGCTGAGTATTGTTTCCTTGATACGTTATAGTGTTTACGGTCAACATTTTGTACAAAGTAAATCAGTGTGTAAAATTTTAGGTGCATTTGGCAATATTTGGCAATTCGGATGAAAAGACTTGAGGCGAGATTAGTGCAAACTGCCGAAGGTGTATTGTCACCTTCAAAATGCTTTTGTTTAGGTTTTTGTTTTTTAGCAAAGTGAACAAGTTGTCCCTATAACTTGTTTTTTGCAAACTTTTTGCCTTTACTTAAATTACTACATGTCATACAGAGATGTCAATTTTTCATGAAAATCTCGAAAAAAAAGCTAACATTCATCAACTTCTTCTTTTTAATTGTTGCCTGTTTCTCAATGATAATTTGGAGTTCAAACGTTAATGATTTTCATTTGTTAACATTTTCAAAGTAATGACATGTCAATATGTACCAAAAACACCAACAACTGACATAAGAGAAAACTTTGATGGACGAGAAACGAGTTAGTATTGTATACTGATAATGAATATTTTTAAACAATATACAGATATGAGATTGACTAGTGTCCTTTTCTTTTTCATGAATACTACTAAAAACAAATAGAGCGTCGTGACGACAAGCTGTTATCATTATCACATGCGTAGAAGACAATTTTTTAAC
This sequence comes from Diadema antillarum, assembly GCF_040938485.1. Taxonomy (NCBI): domain Eukaryota; kingdom Metazoa; phylum Echinodermata; class Echinoidea; order Diadematoida; family Diadematidae; genus Diadema; species Diadema antillarum. Next base: position 875,187 of record NW_027271870.1, on the reverse strand, counting down.
GCTTTAGAATTATTTTAGAGGGATATATCTTATGCAATTTCTTGTATTCCCCTATATCATTGCGATAGCCGAATGACAACGTTGTTTATGCGAGTGAGGTTCTTGAGCAAGGTCTAAGATTTATTGTTTTTGAGGATTATACAGGGATTTCACTTCCTATTTCGATCTTGCTTGAAATGATGGGAAGGAATTATAAATGTCTGGAAACAGACAACTCTCACCCCTCTCCCTCTCCCTCCATGCAAATCTAAAGGTCCGGCACAGCACGCTGAAGATCTGTTTTTACGACCGCTTCGGCGGGTAAAATGTTCAGAATGTCTTCTCTACGCATGAACTGTGCAAATTCGTTGAAGGACCCATTTTCTTATGTGTCTGCCAACATATAGGTTCCTTTTCAGAGGGAAATAAGTTTATTGAAGTAAAGAAAAAAACCCCACATACACAGAGATAAAGTGTTATTTTACTCACTCTGGGCGAAAGGCAAAGACAGCACCTGTAATGTTTAACCAGGGCGGCGGCGGTGAGTTAGCTCAGTCGGTAGCGCATCTGCCTCACGATCCAAAGGACCCGGGTTCGATTTCCGAGTCCCACAGACTGAGCAGTGCTGTGTGTAATCATACCGTCCCCTCTCGCAAGAGGCAAAACATTCTGTCCCTCGGATAGGACATAAAATGGAGGTCCCGTGTGTGAGAGAGTCACAACTCATGCACGTAAACGATCCCTCTTCATTTATTCATCGCAAAGGGCAGGGTGTTTAACCTGGTGAAGTGGTCCCGCCTCACATTCAACTGGACCCCACGGAAGACCAGCTATTGCAGCTGAATAGATTGCCCATGGTCTATCCAGCCATCTTCTAGGATGGAAATGAAACAAACAAACAATGTAACAAACCATAGAAACAGAAAATGCTACCTCCATGGTTTAACTCAGATAATTAGGCACTTTGTTCATATGGGACAAACCGTCCTACTCTGCAATCTTTCTCCCAAACATTATAGGCTCCACTGCTTGTCCCCAGAGCTTTTTTCATTTTTATTCTTATTTTTTTAACTCTTCTCCTTCGTTTCAGATTCTGATGAGAATGGCGTCAAAAATCACATTCCTGCTCCTGATCGCTACCGTCGCGGCCGTCGTGGTTGCTGCCACCATCGATGTCGATGACTTTGACAAGAGACAGGCCACGGACGACGGAGATATCGACAGGTCCGTAGACACATTGGATTACGCAACAAACGTCATGAGAAGATTCAAAGGTGAGCAGATTTATCTTTTTAGAAATAACATGAAGCAATGACATGCATGAAAAGGATAATGACATTCAGCTCATATTCACATTATTTCAATTGAATATCTTATTTCTGACACGACCCGCGGTACACATCCTAAAATGTGATGGCACGGGCAAAAGGCGGTGATTTGGCTCAGTCGGTAGCGCGTCTGCCTCCAGATCCAAAGGACCCGGGTTCGATTTTCGAGTCTATATCTGAGCAATGTTGTGTGTAATCATACCGTCCCCTCTAGCAGTCCAGTAAAAGGCAAACCGCTCTGTCCCTCCCGGGAGATGAGAGGAAGCTCCCTGGTCCCTCGGACAATCCGTGTGGGAGAGGGTCACAACTCGTGCATGTAAAAGAATGATCCCGCTTCATTCATTCATTCATTCATTCATTGAAAAGAGCAAGGCGCATAACCCGGTGAAGTGGTCTCGCCTCACATTAAACTGGACCCCATTGAAGACCAGCTAGCATGGCTAGTGCAGCTGAATATGGGCTATCGAATCAGTTTCTCAGGTTGAAATATGGAACAAAGAAATAAGCAAAGAAACATGACCAAGATGGTTTTATGATGTAGTTTGTATCAGTGCATAGGATAGTTTGTTTGGTATAGCTTACCTGCTTACGTTGACTGGATAGCCAGTTGATAATTGTGTGTGTGTGTGTGTGTGTGTGTGTGTTTGTTTATGTTGTTGTATTTTCTTTTGACATAGCTGGCTGTGATTAGGTGTGATTTTTCTATAAGCAAACTTGATGGGATATTCTCATAAGAGACTTTTTTTTGTCTTTGCCTGTAGTTTAAAGTTAAATAAATTCTTTTCTTCCACTGTTTAATCTTGCCATGTGAAACCACGAAAAAAAAAACGGCTACCGATGCTTTAGACTTTAGTTGAATTCATTCATTTGGAAGTTAATAATTCTGTCGGAAGCCTGCAAAAATTGAAACACACACTGTGCTGTATTTTTTTTTTCATGTACTATCAAAGAAAAAATATCTGTTATGAATGGCGTGGGCATCTAGTATGTACTGATGATGATAACGCTACAGTGATGTGAGCAACGACAAAAAGTCATAGGGTTCCCCTGTTTTATATTTTTCCCTTTCCTATTTACGACATACTGACTTTGTAATATTCATATACAGTTTGCACACACCCATACGGCTTTGCTTGCTGGTGCGACAGGAAGCTGAGAGGTTCGCCCAAATATTACCGTGTCTGCGACTTCGCCGGCAGCTCGTGAATCAATCGCTCTCGAGGCCAAGATCGTCCGATCAACCGACGGAGCTCATCATTTACTCGTCTACCAAACGTCCGACATAACTGTACAATACGTCGAGGCCTCATTCGATAATGAGGGACTTTATTGCATTTCATATATCTGAAAATTCATAAACATACTGAGAGATACTATTCT